>NW_026607828.1:0-112000 GCF_029499605.1 Hyla sarda
CCAAACAGGGTGCCTCCAGCTGTTGCAAAACTCCCAGCATGCCTGGACAGTCAACGGCTGTCCGACAATACTGGGAGTTGTTTTGCAACAGCTGGAGGCTCCGTTCTGGAAACAGTGGCGTACCAGACGTTTTTCATTTTTATTGGGGAGGGGGGGGGGGGCTGTGTAGGGGTATGTGTATACGTAGTGTTTTTTACTTTTTATTTTATTTTTTGTGGTAGTGTAGTGTAGTGTTTTTAGGGTACAGTCACACGGGCGGGGGTTCACAGTAGTTTCTCGCTGGCAATTTGAGCTGCAGCAGAAAGTTTGCGGCAGCTCAAATTTGCAGCCAGATACTTACTGTAATCCTCCGCCCATGTGAGTGTACCCTGTACGTTCACATTGGGGGGGACATCCAGCTGTTGCATAACTACAACTCCCAGCATGCCCGTTGGCTGTCGGTGACTGCTGAGAGTTGCAGTTTTGCAACAACTGTAGGCACACTGGTTATGTATCACTGAGTTTGTGACCTAACTCAGTGTTTCACAACCAGTGTGCCTCCAGCTGTTGCAAAACTACAACTCCCAGCATGTACGGTGCATGGTGTACGGTGACTGCTGAGAGTTGTAGTTTGCAACAGCTGGAGGCACACCGGTCGTGAAACACTGAGTTAGGTAAAAAAAAACTCTGAGTTTCACAACCAGTGTGCCTTCAGCTGTTGCAAAACTACAACTCTCAGCAGTCACCGACAGCCAACGGGCATGCTGGGAGTTGTAGTTATGCAACCAGCAGATGCACCACTACAACTCCCAGCATGCACTTTAGCTGTTTGTGCAACCTGGGAGTTGTAGTTATACAACAGCTGAAGGTACACTTTTCCATAGAAAGAATGTGCCTCCAGCTGTTGCAAAACCATAAGTCCCAGCATGCCCATAAGGGAATGCTGGGAGTTGTGGTGGTCTGCCTCCTGCTGTTGCATAACTACAGCTCCCAGCATGCCCTTTTTGCATGCTGGGAGCTGTTGCTAAGCAACAGCAGGAGGCTGTCACTCACCTCCAACGATCCAGACGCTGCAGGTCAGTCCCGCCGCCGCAGCTGCTCCTGGAGCCCCGATCCCAACAGGGGCGCCGGGGATCGGGGTCCCCAGCACCCGGGGTGCACGTCCCGCACCCGCTCACGTCCTCCGGAAGAGGGGCGGAGTGGGTGCGGGAGTGACACCCGCAGCAGGCGCCCTGATTGGTCGGCCGGTAATCCGGCCGACGAATCAGGGCGATCGTGAGGTGGCACCAGTGCCACATCACCCCTGCAGGCTCTGGCTGTTCGGGGCCGTCAGAGACGGCCCCGAACAGCCAGATATTCCGGGTCATCGGGTCACTGGAGACCCGATTGACCCGGAATTGCCGCAGATCGCTGGACTGAATTGTCCAGCGATCTGCGGCGATCGCCGACATGGGGGGGCATAATGACCCCCCTGGGCGATATGCCGGGATGTCTGCTGAACGATTTCAGCAGGCATCTGGCTCCGGTCCTCAACCGGCTAGCGGTGGGGGCCGGAATTCCCACGGGCGTATGGATACGCCCTCGGTCCTTAAGGACTCGGGATGCAGGGCGTATCCATACGCCCTATGTCCTGAAGAGGTTAATATCTGATCTGTCACCTATCTGATACCATAGATTAAGTGCACCACCAGGTTTCAGTGTTGGAAAGAAAGATTACCTGTTTATTTGCTGCTTCAGCTGCTTGCTGGCTAGTCCAGTGGGCCCTTACTGCAGGCAAAAGACAATAGGTGGTGCCGCTTGTGTCTGGCCCCTGTTGGAGCGACCAGGCACAGGACTGCTGCTGCTGCTGCTGAATGTCCTCTTTAATGGAATAAGCTCAGCAACCAGCACACCTGTGCAGGTTGGACATGACATGATAGGTAGCTGTCTTTCAGGTAGTGGGTGCTGAATCTTGTTAATTGACATGGGGGTGTCATTGCTGTTGATTGACCATGCATTGGTACTGTGGTATTGGAATAATAAAAACAAATGTTGCCAGCCAGCCATCCATTGCAATAATGGATAGGACATCAGCTATGAGGCATTTGTTTGTACAAACTGCTGCTCACAACTAATGTTGTAATATAGTGTCTCCATCTGCTGGTGGTATTGAATAAGCAATAGTGCAATGATAGGGTCTGAAAAAGAAGAAAAATAAGAATCAGCAGCATAGGAAAAAAGGAGGAAAGAAGGAAAACATGGAGAGAAGAAAAAAAAGAAGGTAAAAAAAGGTGAAAACATGTTTAAAAACGTGTTTCCATCTCTCTCTCTCTCTCTCTCTCTCTCTCTCTCTCTCTCTCTATATATATATATATATATATCAATATCTATCTATCTATCTATCTATATATATATATATATATATATATATATATATATATATATATATATATATAAAATTTAGATGAAGGGGAGCACCTTGCTCAAGGATTCCAGATCCGTGTGGGTGCACAGCTTCAGGAACAGACCAATTCCCAAGTAATATCAAAAGCAAAGTAGAAGCGGCACTCCAAAATATAAATAAAGCGTGTATTTATTCACACATCTGTGCAGAAAGCGACGTTTCGGCTCGACAATAGAGCCTTTCTCAAGCATGCTTGAGCAAGGCTCTATTGTCGAGCCGAAACGTCGCTTTCCTCACAGATGTGTGAATAAATCCACGCTTTATTGATATTTTGGAGTGCCGCTTCTACTTTGCTTTTGATATATATATATATATATATATATATAAAAGAAAAAAAATATATATACATAGAGAGAGAGAAAAATAAATATATATATAGAGATAGATAGATAGATACACATACATACACATAGGCGTGCACACGGGGTGTGCCGGGTGTGCCCAGGCACACCTTAATCCAGTGGCGTTGTGGGGGGATAGGGTTAATCTGGGGGGTACTGCATTCCTACAGGTGGGGAGGGGGTTAATCTGGTGCCCCGAGTAGGCAGGTAGTACCCCCAGATTAACCCCCTCCCCCCAGTAGGATAGTAGTACCCCCAGATTAACCCCCCCCCAGTAAGAAGGTAGTACCCTCATATTAACCCCCTATTCCTGCCAGTAGGAAGGTAGCACCCCCAGATGCTGGTGGCCTCCATGTCTATTTTGCTTTTGTAGGGAACTGTACTGCACCTAATGTGGCGAATTATACTGCACCTAATGTGGGAACTATACTGTACCTAATGTGGGAACTATACTGCACCTAATGTGGGGGAACATACTGCACCTAATGAGGGAACTGTACTGCCAACCTAATGTGGGGGAACTATACTGCACCTAATGTGGGGAACTATACTGCACCTAATGTGGGGAACTATACTGCACCTAATGTGGGGGAACTATACTGCACCTAATGTGGGGGAACTATACTGCACCTAATGTGGGGGAACTATACTGCACCTAATGTGGGGAACTATACTGCACGTAATGTGGCAAATTATACCGCACCTAATGTGGGGGAACATACTGCACCTAATGTGGGAACTATACTGCACCTAATGTGGGGAACTATACTGCCAACCTAATGTGGGGGAACTATACTGCACCTAATGTGGGGAACTATACTGCACCTAATGTGGGAAACTATACTGCACCTAATGTGGGGGAACTATACTGCACCTAATGTGGGGGAACTATACTGCACCTAATGTGGGGAACTATACTGCACCTAATGTGGGGGAACTATACTGCACCTAATGTAGGGGAACTATACTGCCAGCCTAATGTGGGGGAACTGTACTGCACCTAATGTGGGGGAACTGTACTGCACCTAATGTGGGGGAACTGTACTGCACCTAATGTGGGGGAACTGTACTGCACCTAATGTGGGGGAACTGTACTGCACCTAATGTGGGGGAACTGTACTGCACCCAATGTGGGGGAACTGTACTGCACCTAATGTGGGGGGAACTATACTGCACCTAATGTGGGGAACTATACTGCCAACCTAATGTGGGGAAACTGTACTGCACCTAATGTGGGGGAAGTATACTGCACCTAATGTGGGGAACTATACTGCACCTAATGTGGGGGAACTATACTGCACCTAATGTGGGGGAACTATACTGCACCTAATGTGGGGAACTATACTGCCAACCTAATGTGGGGAACTATACTGCCAACCTAATGTGGTGGGACTTATACTGCACCTAGTCTGGCGGGACTTATACTGCACCTAATGTGGGGGAACTATACTGCACCTAATGTGGGGGAACTATAGTAACTGTGTGCGTATATATATATATATATATATATACACGCGCGCAGCGTGAGTTTGTGCTTTAGGGTGCACACCCTAATGCAATAGGCTGCGCACGCCTATGTACATACATACATACATATGTGTGTATTGATGGAGTTGCAAACAACATGGGTGCACTTGACAAACTCAGCACAGCTATTCCCCATTGTAAGATTGTTGCATGCAGGACCCTTAGCACTGTGATATGCTACTCAATACCGTTGGCGTGACCAGGTGTAAATAACATCTCACCTTTGTTGTGTAAGTAACCATGGAGATTGTGATGTCGCCTAGGCCCACCAAAGAACAGCCTTGTCAGAAGCAGAGCCAGACATGAGAGCAAGCAAGCGAGCCAGAAATGAGTGCAAGCTAGCGAGCCAGATATGAACGCGAGCAAGACATGAGAGCAAGCGAGCGAGCCAGATATGCGAGCGAGCGAGACATATAAGTGAGCGAGCCAGACAAGTGAGCAAGAGAGCGAGTCAGATATGAGAACGAGCTAGCCAGATATGCGAGCGAGCAAGCCAGATAAGAGAGCGAGCCAGACAAAAGAGCAAGCGAGTAAGCCAGATATGAGAGAAAGCGAGCGAGCCAGATATGAGAACGAGCGAGCCAGTTATGATAGCATGCAAGCAAGCCAGATATGCGAGCGAGCCAGACAAGAGAGAAAGCGAGCCAGATATGATAGCAAGCGAGCAAGCCAGATATGAGAGCGAGCCAGATAAGAGAGCGAACCAGACAAGAGAGAAAGCAAGCGAGACAGATATGAGAGCGAGCGAGCCAGATATGAGAGCGAGCCAGACATGAAAGCAAGCCAGATATGAGAGCGAGCGAGCTAGACATGAGAGCAAGCGAGCGAGCCAGATATGAGAGCGAGCGAGCCAGATATGAGAGCGAGCGAGCCAGACATGAGAGCAAGCGAGCCAGATATGAGAGCGAGCGAGCCAGACATGAGCGCAAGCGAGCGAGCCAGATATGAGAGCAAGTGAGTGAGCCAGATATGCGAGCGAGCCAGACAAGAAAGCAAGCGAGCGAGCCAGATATGAGAGCAAGCGAGCGAGCCAGATGTGAGGGCGAGACAGATAAGAGAGCGAGCCAGACAAGAGAGCAAGCGAGTGAGCCAGATATGAGAGCAAGCGAGCGAGCCAGATGTGAGAGCGGGCGAGCCAGATATGCGAGCGAGCCAGATAAGAGAGCGTGCCAGACAAGAGAGCAAGCGAGCGAGCAAGCCAGATGTGAGAGAGAGCGAGGCAGATAAGAGAGCGAGCCAGACAAAAGAGCAAGCGAGCCAGATATGAGAGCAAGCGAGCGAGCCAGATGTGAGAGCGAGACAGATAAGAGAGCGAGCCAGACAAGAGAGCAAGCGAGCGAGCCAGATATGAGGGCAAGCGAGCGATCCAGATATGAGAGCGAGCGAACCAGACATGAGAGCGAGCCTGATATGAAAGCAAGCGAGCGAGCCAGATATGCGAGCGAGCAAGCCAGATAAGAGAGTGAGCCAGATATAAGAGCAAGCGAGAGAGCCAGATGTGAGAGCAAGCGTGCCAGATATGCGAGCGAGCCATATAAGAGAGCGAGAGACAAGAGAGCAAGCGAGCGAGCCAGATATGAGAGCGAGCGAGCCAGATGTGAGAGCGAGACAGATAAGAGAGCGAGCCAGACAAGAGAGCAAGCGAGCGAGCCAGATATGAGAGCAAGCGAGCGAGACAGATGTGAGAGCGGGCGAGCCAGATATGCGAGCGAGCCAGATAAGAGAGCGAGCCAGACAAGAGAGCAAGCGAGCCAGCCAGATATGAGAGCAAGCGAGCAAGCCAGATGTGAGAGAGAGCGAGCCAGACAAGGAAGCAAGCGAGCGAGCCAGATATGAGAGCAAGCGAGCGATCCAGATATGAGAGGAGCGAGCCAGACATGAGAGCGAGCCAGATATGAAAGCAAGCGAGCGATCCAGATATGCGAGCGAGCAAGCCAGATAAGAGAGTGAGCCAGGTATAAGAGCAAGCGAGAGAGCCAGATGTGAGAGCAAGCGTGCCAGATATGCGAGCGAGCCATATAAGAGAGCGAGAGAGACAAGAGAGCAAGTGAGCGAGCCAGATGTGAGAGCGAGCGAGCGAGCCAGATGTGAAAGCGAGCGTGCCAGATATGCGAGCGAGCCATTTAAGATAGCAAGCGAGCGAGCCAGATATGAGAGCGAGCGAACCAGACATGAGAGAGAGCCAGATATGAAAGCAAGCGAGCGAGCCAGATATGCGAGCGAGCAAGCCAGATAAGAGAGTGAGCCAGATATAAGAGCAAGCGAGAGAGCCAGATATGAGAGCAAGCGTGCCAGATATGCGAGCGAGCCATATAAGAGAGCAAGAGACAAGAGAGCAAGCGAGCGAGCCAGATATGAGAGCAAGCGAGCGAGCCAGATGTGAGAGCGAGACAGATAAGAGAGCGAGCCAGACGAGAGCAAGCGAGCGAGCCAGATATGAGAGCAAGCGAGCGAGACAGATGTGAGAGCGGGCGAGCCAGATATGCGAGCGAGCCAGATAAGAGAGCGAGCCATACAAGAGAGCAAGCGAGCCAGCCAGATATGAGAGCAAGCCAGATGTGAGAGAGAGCGAGGCAGATAAGAGAGCGAGCCAGACAAGGAAACAAGCGAGCGAGCCAGATATGAGAGCAAGCGAGCGATCCAGATATGAGAGTGAGCCAGATATAAGAGCAAGCGAGAGAGCCAGATGTGAGAGCAAGCGTGCCAGATATGCGAGCGAGCCATATAAGAGAGCGAGAGAGCAAGTGAGCGAGCCAGATGTGAGAGCGAGCGAGCCAGATATGCGAGCAAGCGAGCGAGCCAGATGTGAAAGCGAGCGTGCCAGATATGCGAGCGAGCCATATAAGAGAGCAAGCGAGCGAGCCAGATGTGAGAGCGAGCGAGCCAGACATGCGTGCAATTCAGATATGAGAGCGAGCCAGAAGAGAGAGCAAGCGCGCGAGCCAGATATGAGAGCGAGTCAGATAAGAGAGCGAACCAGATAAGAGAGCAAGCGAGCGAGACAGATATGAGAGCGAGCGAGCCAGACATGAGAGCAAGCGAGCGACCCAAATATGAGAGCGAGCGAGCCAGATATGCGAGCGAGGGAGCCAGATAAGAGAGCGAGCCAGACAAGAGAGCAAGCTAGCGAGCCAGATGTGAGAGCGAGCGAGCCAGATGTGAGTGAGCCATATAAGAGAGCGAGACAGACAAGAGAGCAAGCGAGCAAGCCAGATATGAGAGCAAGAGAGCAAACCAGACATGAGAGCGAGCCAGACAAGAGTGCAAGCGAGCGAGCCAGATATGAGAGCAAGCGAGTGAGCCAGACATGCAAGCGAGCAAGCTATATAAGAGAGCGAGCCAGACATGAGAGCAAGCGAGCGAGCCAGACATGAGAGCAAGCGAGCGAGCCAGATATGCGAGCGAGCCAGATATGCGAGCGAGCCAGATAAGAGAGCGAGCCAGACAAGAGAGCAAGCGAGCGAGCCAGATGTGAGAGCGAGCCAGATATGCGAGCGAGCCATATAAGAGAGCGAGACAGTCAAGAGAGCAAGCGAGCGAGCCAGATATGAGAGCAAGCGATCGAGCCAGATGTGAGAGCGAGCAAGCCAGATATGCGAGCGAGCCAGATAAGAGAGCGAGCCAGACAAGAGAGCATGCGAGCGAGCCAGATATGAGAGCGAGTGAGCCAGACATGAGAGCAAGCGAGCGAGCCAGCTATGAGAGTGAGCGAACCAGACATGAGATCAAGCGAGCGAGCCAGATATGCGAGCGAGCGAGCCAGATAATAGAGCAAGCCAGACAAGAGAGCAAGCGAGCGAGCCAGATGTGAGAGCGAGCGAGCCAGATATGCGAGCGAGCCATATAAGAGAGCAAGACAAACAAGAGAGCAAGCGAGCGAGCCAGATATGAGAGCAAGCCAGATATGATAGCGAGCCAGATAAGAGAGCGAGCCAGACAAGAGAGCAAGCGAGTGAGCCAGATATGAGAGCAAGCGAGCGAGCCAGATGTGAGAGTGAGTGAGCCAGATATGAGAGCAAGCAAGCCAAATATGAGAGTAAGCCTGATAAGAGAGCGAACCAGACAAGAGGGCAAGCGAGCGAGACAGATATGAGAACGAGCGAGCCAGATATGAGAGCAAGTGAGCGAGACAGATATGAGAGCAAGCGAGCGATCCAGATATGAGAGCGAGCGAGCCAGACATGAGAGCAAGTGAGCGAGCCAGATATGAGAGCAAGCGAGCGATCCAGATATGAGAGCGAGCGAGCCAGACATGAGAGCGAGCCATATGTGAGAGTGAGCGAGCCAGATATGCGGGAGAGCCAGATAAAAGAGCGAGCCAGACAAGAGCGCAGGCGAGCGAGCCAGATATGAGAGCAAGCGAGTGAGCCAGATATGCGAGCAAGTGAGCCATATAAGTGAGCGAGCCAGACAAGAGAGCAAGCGAGTGAGCCAGATTTGAGAGCGAGTGAGCCAGATATGAGAGCAAGCGAGCGAGACATATGAGAGGCAGCGAGCCAGATATGAGAGCGAGCGAGCCAGATATGAGAGCAATCGAGCCATCCAGATATGAGAGCGAGCCAGACATGAGAGCAAGCGAACGAGCCAGATGTGAGAGCAAGTGAGCGATCCAGATATGAGAGCGAGCAAGCCAGACATGAGAGCAAGCGAGCGAGCCAGATGTGAGAGTGAGTGAGCCAGATATGCGGGCGAGCCAGATAAGAGAGCGAGCCAGACAAGAGCGCTAGCGAGCGAGCCAGATATGAGAGCAAGCGAGTGAGCCAGATATGCGAGTGAGTGAGCCATATAAGTGAGCGAGCCAGACAACAGAGCAAGCGAGCGAGCCAGATATGAGAGCGAGTGAGCCAGACATGAGAGCAAGTGAGCAAGCCAGATATGAGAGTAAGCAAGCCAGACCTGAGAGCAAGCGAGCGAGCCAGATATGAGAGCGAGCGAGCAAGATAAGGGAGCAAGCCAGACAAGAGAGCGAGCGAGCCAGATATGAGAGCAAGCGAGCGAGCCAGATGTGAGAGCGAGCCAGATAAGAGATCGAGCCAGACAAGAGAGCAAGCGAGCGAGCAAGATATGAGAGCAAGCGAGTGAGCCAGATGTGAGAGCGAGCGAGCCAGATATGCGAGCAAACCAGATAAGAGAGCGAGCCAGATATGAGAGCAAGCGAGCGAGCCAGATGTGAGAGCGAGCAAGCCAGATATGAGAGCGAGCCATATAAGAGAGCGAGACAGACCAGAGAGCAAGCGAGCGAGCCAGATATGAGAACAAACGAGCCAGCCAGATATGAGAGCAAGCGGGCAAGCCAGATACGAGAGCGAGCGAGCCAGATAAGAGAGCGAGCCAGATATGAGAGCAAGCGAGCGAGCCATACATGAGAGCAAGCGGGCAAGCCAGATATGAGAGCGAGCGAGCCAGATAAGAGAGCGAGCCAGACAAGAGCGCAAGCGAGCGTGATAGATTTGAGAGCAAGACAGTAAGCCAGATATGCTAGCGAGCGAGCCATATAAGAGAACAAGCCAGACAAGAGAGCAAGCGAGCGAGCCAGATATGAGAGCGAGTGAGCCAGACATGAGAGCAAGCGAGTGAACCAGATATGAGAGTGAGCGAGCCAGACATGAGAGCAAGCGAGCGAGCCAGATATGAGAGCGAGCAAGCCAGACATGAGAGCAAGCGAGCGAGCCAGATATGAGAGCGAGCGAGCCAGACATGAGAGCAAGTGAGCGAGCCAGATATTATAGCGAGCGAGCCAGATATGCGAGCAAGCGAGCCAGATATGAGAGCGAGAGAGCCAGACAAGAGAGCAAGCGAGCGGGCCAGATATGAGAGCAAGCGAGTAAGCCAGATGTGAGAGCAAGCGAACGATCCAGATATGAGAGCGAGCAAGCCAGATAAGAGAGCAAGCGAGCGAGCCAGATATGAGAGCAAGCGAGCAAGCCAGATATGAGAGCAAGCGAGCGATCCAGCTATGAGAGCGAGCGAGCCTGACATGAGAGCAAGCGAGCGAGCCAGATATGTGAGCGAGCGAGACATGAGAGCAAGCGAGCCAGATATGAGAGCGAGCTAGCCAGATATGTGAGTGAACCAGATAAGAGAGCGAGCCAGACAAGAGAGCAAGCGAGCGAGCCAGATATGAGAGCAAGCGAGCGAGCCAGATTTGAGAGCAAGAGAGCATGCCAGACAAGACAGCAAGCGAGCGAGCCAGATATGAGAGCAAGAGAGCGAGCCAGAAATGAGAGCAAGCGAGCGAACCAGATATGAGAGCAAGCGAGCAAGCCAGATATGAGAGCGTGCCAGATAAGAGAGCGAACCAGACAAGAGAGCTAGCGAGCGAGACAGATATGAGAGCGAGCGAGCCAGACATGAGAGCAAGCCAGATATGTGAGCGAGCGAGCCAGACATGAGAGCAAGCGAGCGAGCCAGATATGAGACCGAGCTAGCCAGATATGCGAGTGAACCAGATAAGAGAGCGAGCCAGACAAGAGAGCAAGCAAGCGAGCCAGATGTGAGAGCGAGCGAGCCAGATGTGAGAGTGAGCCATATAAGAGAGCGAGACAGACAAGAGAGCAAGCCAGATATGAGAGCAAGAGAGCAAACCAGACATGAGAGCGAGCCAGACAAGAGTTCAAGCGAGCGAGCCAGATATGAGAGCAAGCGAGTGAGCCAGACATGCAAGCGAGCGAGCTATATAAGAGAGCGAGCCAGACATGAGAGCAAGCGAGCGAGCCAGGTATGACAGCGAGCGAGCCAGACATGAGAGCAAGCGAGCGAGCCAGATATGAAAGCGAGTGAGCCAGATATGCGAGCGAGCGAGCCAGATAAGAGCGAGCCAGATAAGAGAGCGAGCCAGACAAGAGAGCAAGCGATCGAGCCAGATGTGAGAGCGAGCAAGCCAGATATGCGAGCGAGCCAGATAAGAGAGCGAGCCAGACAAGAGAGCAAGCGAGCGAGCCAGATATGAGAGCGAGCGAACCAGACATGAGATCAAGCGAGCGAGCCAGATATGCGAGCGAGCGAGCCAGATAATAGAGCAAGCCAGACAAGAGAGCAAGCGAGCGAGACAGATATGAGTGCAAGCGAGCGAGCCAGATGTGAGAGCGAGCGAGCCAGATATGCGAGCGAGACAAACAAGAGAGCAAGCGAGCGAGCCAGATGTGAGTGAGTGAGCCAGATATGAGAGCAAGCAAGCCAAATATGAGAGTGAGCCAGATAAGAGAGCGAACCAGACAAGAGGGCAAGCGAGCGAGACAGATATGAGAGCGAGCGAGCCAGATATGAGAGCAAGTGAGCGAGACAGATATGAGAGCAAGCGAGCGATCCAGATATGAGAGCGAGCGAGCCAGACATGAGAGCAAGTGAGCGAGCCAGATATGAGAGCAATCGAGCCATCCAGATATGAGAGCGAGCGAGCCAGACATGAGAGCAAGCGAATGAGCCAGATGTGAGAGCAAGTGAGCGATACAGATATGAGAGCGAGCAAGCCAGACATGAGAGCAAGCGAGCGAGCCAGATGTGAGAGTGAGTGAGCCAGATATGCGGGCGAGCCAGATAAGAGAGCGAGCCAGACAAGAGCGCTAGCGAGCGAGCCAGATATGAGAGCAAGCGAGTGAGCCAGATATGCGAGCGAGTGAGCCATATAAGTGAGCGAGCCAGACAACAGAGCAAGCGAGCGAGCCAGATATGAGAGCGAGTGAGCCAGACATGAGAGCAAGTGAGCGAGCCAGATATGAGAGTGAGCGAGCCAGACATGAGAGCAAGCGAGCGAACCAGATATGAGAGCGAGCGAGCAAGATAAGGGAGCAAGCCAGACAAGAGAGCAAGCGAGCGAGCCAGATATGAGAGCAAGCGAGCGAGCCAGATGTGAGAGCGAGCCAGATAAGAGATCGATCCAGACAAGAGAGCAAGCGAGCGAGCAAGATATGAGAGCAAGCGAGCGAGCCAGATGTGAGAGCGAGCGAGCCAGATATGCGAGCAAACCAGATAAGAGAGCGAGCCAGATATGAGAGCAAGCGAGCGAGCCAGATGTGAGAGCGAGCAAGCCAGATATGAGAGCGAGCCATATAAGAGAGCGAGACAGACCAGAGAGCAAGCGAGCGAGCCAGATATGAGAACAAGCGAGCCAGCCAGATATGAGAGCAAGCGGGCAAGCCAGATATGAGAGCGAGCGAGCCAGATAAGAGAGCGAGCCAGATATGAGAGCAAGCGGGCGAGCCATATATGAGAGCAAGCGGGCAAGCCAGATATGAGAGCGAGCGAGCCAGATAAGAGAGCGAGCCAGACAAGAGCGCAAGCGAGCGTGATAGATATGAGAGCAAGACAGTGAGCCAGATATGCTAGCGAGCGAGCCATATAAGAGAACGAGCCAGACAAGAGAGAAAGCGAGCGAGCCAGATATGAGAGCGAGTGAGCCAGACATGAGAGCAAGCGAGTGAACCAGATATGAGAGTGAGCGAGCCAGACATGAGAGCAAGCGAGCGAGCCAGATATGAGAGCGAGCAAGCCAGACATGAGAGCAAGCGAGCGAGCCAGATATGAGAGCGAGCGAGCCAGACATGAGAGCAAGTGAGCGAGCCAGATATTATAGCGAGCGAGCCAGATATGCGAGCCAGATATGAGAGCGAGAGAGTCAGACAAGAGAGCAAGCGAGCGGGCCAGATATGAGAGCAAGCGAGTAAGCCAGATATGAGAGCATGCGAACGATCCAGATATGAGAGCGAGCAAGCCAGATAAGAGAGCAAGCGAGGGAGCCAGATATGAGAGCAAGCGAGCAAGCCAGATATGAGAGCAAGCGAGCGATCCAGATATGAGAGCGAGCGAGCCTGACATGAGAGCAAGCGAGCGAGCCAGATATGTGAGCGAGCGAGACATGAGAGCAAGCGAGCGAGCCAGATATGAGAGCGAGCTAGCCAGATATGCGAGTGAACCAGATAAGAGAGCGAGCCAGACAAGAGAGCAAGCGAGCGAGCCAGATATGAGAGCAAGCGAGCGAGCCAGATTTGAGAGCAAGAGAGCATGCCAGACAAGACAGCAAGCGAGCGAGCCAGATATGAGAGCGAGCCAGAAATGAGAGCAAGCGAGCGAACCAGATATGAGAGCAAGCGAGCAAGCCAGATATGAGAGCGAGCGAGCCAGACATGAGAGCAAGCGAGCAAGCCAGATATGTGAGCGAGCAAGCGAGACATGAGAGCAAGCGAGCGAGCCAGAAATGAGAGCGAGCTAGCCAGATATGCGAGTGAACCAGATAAGAGAGTGAGCCAGACAAGGGAGCAAGCAAGCGAGCCAGATATGAGAGCAAGCGAGCGAGCCAGATATGAGAGCAAGAGAGCATGCCAGACAAGACAGCAAGCGAGCGAGACAGATATGAGAGCGAGCCAGAAATGAGAGCAAGCGAGCAAGCCAGATATGAGAGCGTGCCAGATAAGAGAGCGAACCAGACAAAAGAGAAGCGAGCGAGACAGATATGAGAGCAAGAGAGCGAGCCAGAAATGAGAGCAAGCGACCCAGATATGAGAGCAAGCGAGCAAGCCAGATATGAGAGCGTGCCAGATAAGAGAGCGAACCAGACAAGAGAGCAAGCGAGCGAGACAGATATGAGAGCGAGCGAGCCAGACATGAGAGCAAGCCAGATATGTGAGCAAGCGAGCCAGACATGAGAGCAAGCGAGCGAGCCAGATATGAGAGCGAGCTAGCCAGATATGCGAGTGAACCAGATAAGAGAGCGAGCCAGACAAGAGAGCAAGCAAGCGAGCCAGATGTGAGAGCGAGCGAGCCAGATGTGAGAGTGAGCCATATAAGAGAGCGAGACAGACAAGAGAGCAAGCGAGCAAGCCAGATATGAGAGCAAGAGAGCAAACCAGACATGAGAGCGAGCCAGACAAGAGTTCAAGCGAGCGAGCCAGATATGAGAGCAAGCGAGTGAGCCAGACATGCAAGCGAGCGAGCTATATAAGAGAGCGAGCCAGACATGAGAGCAAGCGAGCGAGCCAGATATGACAGCGAGCGAGCCAGACATGAGAGCAAGCGAGCGAGCCAGATATGAAAGCGAGTGAGCCAGATATGCGAGCGAGCGAGCCAGATAAGAGCGAGCGAGCCAGATAAGAGAGCGAGCCAGACAAGAGAGCAAGCGAGCGAGCCAGATGTGAGAGCGAGCGAGCCAGATATGCGAGCGAGCCATATAAGAGAGCGAGACAGTCAAGAGAGCAAGCGAGCGAGCCAGATATGAGAGCAAGCGATCGAGCCAGATGTGAGAGCGAGCAAGCCAGATATGCGAGCGAGCCAGATAAGAGAGCGAGCCAGACAAGAGAGCAAGCGAGCGAGCCAGATATGAGAGCGAGCGAACCAGACATGAGATCAAGCGAGCGAGCCAGATATGCGAGCGAGCGAGCCAGATAATAGAGCAAGCCAGACAAGAGAGCAAGCGAGTGAGACAGATATGAGTGCAAGCGAGCGAGCCAGATGTGAGAGCAAACGAGCCAGATATGCGAGCGAGACAAACAAGAGAGCAAGCGAGCGAGCCAGATGTGAGTGAGTGAGCCAGATATGAGAGCAAGCAAGCCAAATATGAGAGTGAGCCAGATAAGAGAGCGAACCAGACAAGAGGGCAAGCGAGCGAGACAGATATGAGAGCGAGCGAGCCAGATATGAGAGCAAGTGAGCGAGACAGATATGAGAGCAAGCGAGCGATCCAGATATGAGAGCGAGCGAGCCAGACATGAGAGCAAGTGAGCGAGCCAGATATGAGAGCAAGCGAGCGATCCAGATATGAGAGCGAGCGAGCCAGACATGAGAGCGAGCCATATGTGAGAGTGAGCGAGCCAGATATGCGGGAGAGCCAGATAAAAGAGCGAGCCAGACGAGCGCAGGCGAGCGAGCCAGATATGAGAGCAAGCGAGTGAGCCAGATATGCGAGCAAGTGAGCCATATAAGTGAGCGAGCCAGACAAGAGAGCAAGCGAGTGAGCCAGATATGAGAGCGAGTGAGCCAGATATGAGAGCAAGCGAGCGAGACAGATATGAGAGGCAGCGAGCCAGATATGAGAGCGAGCGAGCCAGATATGAGAGCAATCGAGCCATCCAGATATGAGAGCGAGCGAGCCAGACATGAGAGCAAGCAAATGAGCCAGATGTGAGAGCAAGTGAGCGATCCAGATATGAGAGCGAGCAAGCCAGACATGAGAGCAAGCGAGCGAGCCAGATGTGAGAGTGAGTGAGCCAGATATGCGGGCGAGCCAGATAAGAGAGCGAGCCAGACAAGAGCGCTAGCGAGCGAGCCAGATATGAGAGCAAGCGAGTGAGCCAGATATGCGAGTGAGCCATATAAGTGAGCGAGCCAGACAACAGAGCAAGCGAGCGAGCAAGATATGAGAGCGAGTGAGCCAGACATGAGAGCAAGTGAGCGAGCCAGATATGAGAGTGAGCGAGCCAGACATGAGAGCAAGCGAGCGAACCAGATATGAGAGCGAGCGAGCAAGATAAGGGAGCAAGCGAGCGAGCCAGATATGAGAGCAAGCGAGCGAGCCAGATGTGAGAGCGAGCCAGATAAGAGATCGATCCAGACAAGAGAGCAAGCGAGCGAGCAAGATATGAGAGCAAGCGAGTGAGCCAGATGTGAGAGCGAGCGAGCCAGATATGCGAGCAAACCAGATAAGAGAGCGAGCCAGATATGAGAGCAAGCGAGCGAGCCAGATGTGAGAGCGAGCAAGCCAGATATGAGAGCGAGCCATATAAGAGAGCGAGACAGACCAGAGAGCAAGCGAGCGAGCCAGATATGAGAACAAGCGAGCCAGCCAGATATGAGAGCAAGCGGGCAAGCCAGATATGAGAGCGAGCGAGCCAGATATGAGAGCAAGCGGGCGAGCCATATATGAGAGCAAGCGGGCAAGCCAGATATGAGAGCGAGCGAGCCAGATAAGAGAGCGAGCCAGACAAGAGCGCAAGCGAGCGTGATAGATATGAGAGCAAGACAGTGAGCCAGATATGCTAGCGAGCGAGCCATATAAGAGAACGAGCCAGACAAGAGAGCAAGCGAGCGAGCCAGATATGAGAGCGAGTGAGCCAGACATGAGAGCAAGCGAGTGAACCAGATATGAGAGTGAGCGAGCCAGACATGAGAGCAAGCGAGCGAGCCAGATATGAGAGCGAGCAAGCCAGACATGAGAGCAAGCGAGCGAGCCAGATATGAGAGCGAGCGAGCCAGACATGAGAGCAAGTGAGCGAGCCAGATATTATAGCGAGCGAGCTAGATATGCGAGCCAGATATGAGAGCGAGAGAGTCAGACAAGAGAGCAAGCGAGCGGGCCAGATATGAGAGCAAGCGAGTAAGCCAGATATGAGAGCATGCGAACGATCCAGATATGAGAGCGAGCAAGCCAGATAAGAGAGCAAGCGAGGGAGCCAGATATGAGAGCAAGCGAGCAAGCCAGATATGAGAGCAAGCGAGCGATCCAGATATGAGAGCGAGCGAGTCTGACATGAGAGCAAGCGAGCGAGCCAGATATGTGAGCGAGCGAGACATGAGAGCAAGCGAGCGAGCCAGATATGAGAGCGAGCTAGCCAGATATGCGAGTGAACCAGATAAGAGAGCGAGCCAGACAAGAGAGCAAGCGAGCGAGCCAGATATGAGAGCAAGCGAGCGAGCCAGATTTGAGAGCAAGAGAGCATGCCAGACAAGACAGCAAGCGAGCGAGCCAGATATGAGAGCGAGCCAGAAATGAGAGCAAGCGAGCGAACCAGATATGAGAGCAAGCGAGCAAGCCAGATATGAGAGCGAGCGAGCCAGACATGAGAGCAAGCGAGCAAGCCAGATATGTGAGCGAGCGAGCGAGACATGAGAGCAAGCGAGCGAGCCAGAAATGAGAGCGAGCTAGCCAGATATGCGAGTGAACCAGATAAGAGAGTGAGCCAGACAAGAGAGCAAGCAAGCGAGCCAGATATGAGAGCAAGCGAGCGAGCCAGATATGAGAGCAAGAGAGCATGCCAGACAAGACAGCAAGCGAGCGAGACAGATATGAGAGCAAGAGAGCGAGCCAGAAATGAGAGCAAGCGAGCAAGCCAGATATGAGAGCGTGCCAGATAAGAGAGCGAACCAGACAAAAGAGAAGCGAGCGAGACAGATATGAGAGCAAGAGAGCGAGCCAGAAATGAGAGCAAGCGACCCAGATATGAGAGCAAGCGAGCAAGCCAGATATGAGAGCGTGCCAGATAAGAGAGCGAACCAGACAAGAGAGCAAGCGAGCGAGACAGATATGAGAGCGAGCGAGCCAGACATGAGAGCAAGCGAGCAAGCCAGATATGTGAGCAAGCGAGCCAGACATGAGAGCAAGCGAGCGAGCCAGATATGAAAGCGAGCGAGCCAGATATGAGAGCAAGTGAGCAAGCCAGATATTAGAGCAAGCGAGTGAGCCAGATATGCGAGCGAGCGAGCCATATAGGAGAGCGAGCCAGACAAGAGAGCAAGCGAGCGAGCCAGATATGAGAGCGAGCCAGATAAGAGAGCGAGCCAGACAAGAGAGCAAGCGAGCGAGCCAGATGTGAGAGTGAGTGAGCCAGATAAGCGAGCGAGCCAGATATGAGAGCAAGCGAGTGAGCCAGATATGCGAGCGAGTGAGCCATATAAGTGAGCGAGCCAGACAACAGAGCAAGCGAGCGAGCCAGATATGAGAGCGAGTGAGCCAGACATGAGAGCAAGTGAGCGAGCCAGATATGAGAGTGAGCGAGCCAGACATGAGAGCAAGCGAGCGAACCAGATATGAGAGCGAGCGAGCCAGATAAGGGAGCAAGCCAGACAAGAGAGCAAGCGAGCAAGCCAGATATGAGAGCGAGCGAGCCAGATGTGAGAGCGAGCCAGATAAGAGAGCAAGCGAGCGAGCAAGATATGAGAGCAAGCGAGCGAGCCAGATGTGAGAGCGAGCAAGCCAGATATGCGAGCAAACCAGATAAGAGAGCGAGCCAGATATGAGAGCAAGCGAGCGAGCCAGATATGAGAGCAAGCGAGCGAGCCAGATGTTAGAGCGAGCAAGCCAGATATGAGAGCGAGCCATAAAAGTGAACGAGACAGACCAGAGAGCAAGCGAGCGAGCCAGATATGAGAACAAGCGAGCCAGCCAGATATGAGAGCAAGCGGGCAAGCCAGATACGAGAGCGAGCGAGCCAGATAAGAGAGCGAGCCAGATATGAGAGCAAGCGAGCAAGCCATATATGAGAGCAAGCAGGCAAGCCAGATATGAGAGCGAGCGAGCCAGATAAGAGAGCGAGCCAGACAAGAGCGCAAGCGAGCGTGATAGATATGAGAGCAAGAGAGTGAGCCAGATATGCTAGCGAGTGAGCCATATAAGAGAACGAGCCAGACAAGAGAGCAAGCGAGCGAGCCAGATATGAGAGCGAGTGAGCCAGACATGGGAGCAAGCGAGCGAGCCAGATATGAGAGCGAGCAAGCCAGACATGAGAGCAAGCGAGCGAGCCAGATATGAGAGCGAGCGAGCCAGACATGAGAGCGAGCGAGCCATACATGAGAGCGAGCGAGCCAGACATGAGTGCAAGCGAGCGAGACAGATATGAGAGCGAGCCAGATAAGAGAGTGAACCAGACAAGAGAGCAAGCGAGCAAGCCGGATATGAGAGGGAGCGAGCCAGACATGAGAGCAAGCAAGCGAGCCAGATATGAGAGCGAGCGAGCCAGCCATAAGAGCAAGCGAGCGAGCCAGATATGAGAGCGAGCGAGCCAGACATGAGAGCAAGCGAGCCAGACAAGAGCGCAAGCGAGCGAGCCAGATATGAGAGCAAGCGAGTGAGCCAGATATGCGAGTGAGCCATATAAGAGAGCGAGCCAGACAAGAGAGCAAGCGAGCGAACCAGATATGAGAGTGAGCGAGCCAGACATGAGAGCAAGCGAGCGAGCCAGATATGAGAGCCAGCGAGCCAGACATGAGAGCGAGCGAGCGATATATGAGAGCGAGCGAGCCTTACATGAGCGCAAGCGAGCGAGCCAGATATGAGAGTGAGCCAGATAAGAGAGCCAACCAGACAAGAGAGCAAGTGAGCGAGCCGGATATGAGAGGGAGTGAGTCAGACATGAGAGCAAGCGAGCGAGCCAGATATGAGAACGAGCAAGCCAGACATGAGAGCAAGTGTGCGAGCCAGATATAATAGCGAGCGAGCCAGATATGTGAGCAAGCGACCCAGATATGAGAGCGAGAGAGCCAGACAAGAGAGCAAGCGAGCGACCCAGATATGAGAGCAAGCGAGTAAGCCAGATATGAGAGCAAGCGAACGATCAAGATATGAGAGCGAGCAAGCTAGATAAGAGAGCAAGCGAGCGAGCCAGATATGAGAGCAAGCGAGCAAGCCAGATATGAGAGCAAGCGAGCGATCCAGATATGAGAGCGAGCGAGCCAGACATGAGAGCGAGCGAGCCATACATGAGAGCGAGCGAGCCAGACATGAGTGCAAGCGAGCGAGACAGATATGAGAGCGAGCCAGATAAGAGAGTGAACCAGACAAGAGAGCAAGCGAGCAAGCCGGATATGAGAGGGAGCGAGCCAGACATGAGAGCAAGCAAGCGAGCCAGATATGAGAGCGAGCGAGCCAGCCATAAGAGCAAGCGAGCGAGCCAGATATGAGAGCGAGCGAGCCAGACATGAGAGCAAGCGAGCCAGACAAGAGCGCAAGCGAGCGAGCCAGATATGAGAGCAAGCGAGTGAGCCAGATATGCGAGTGAGCCATATAAGAGAGCGAGCCAGACAAGAGAGCAAGCGAGCGAACCAGATATGAGAGCAAGCGAGTAAGCCAGATATGAGAGCAAGCGAACGATCAAGATATGAGAGCGAGCAAGCTAGATAAGAGAGCAAGCGAGCGAGCCAGATATGAGAGCAAGCGAGCAAGCCAGATATGAGAGCAAGCGAGCGATCCAGATATGAGAGCGAGCGAGCCAGACATGAGAGCGAGCGAGCCATACATGAGAGCGAGCGAGCCAGACATGAGTGCAAGCGAGCGAGACAGATATGAGAGCGAGCCAGATAAGAGAGTGAATCAGACAAGAGAGCAAGCGAGCAAGCCGGATATGAGAGGGAGCGAGCCAGACATGAGAGCAAGCAAGCGAGCCAGATATGAGAGCGAGCGAGCCAGCCATAAGAGCAAGCGAGCGAGCCAGATATGAGAGCGAGCCAGACAAGAGCGCAAGCGAGCGAGCCAGATATGAGAGCAAGCGAGCGAGCCAGATTTGAGAGCAAGAGAGCATGCCAGACAAGACAGCAAGCGAGCGAGCCAGATATGAGAGCAAGAGAGCGAGCCAGAAATGAGAGCAAGCGAGCGAACCAGATATGAGAGCAAGCGAGCAAGCCAGATATGAGAGCGTGCCAGATAAGAGAGCGAACCAGACAAGAGAGCTAGCGAGCGAGACAGATATGAGAGCGAGCGAGCCAGACATGAGAGCAAGCCAGATATGTGAGCGAGCGAGCGAGACATGAGAGCAAGCGAGCGAGCCAGATATGAGAGCGAGCTAGCCAGATATGCGAGTGAACCAGATAAGAGAGCGAGCCAGACAAGAGAGCAAGCAAGCGAGCCAGATGTGAGAGCGAGCGAGCCAGATGTGAGAGTGAGCCATATAAGAGAGCGAGACAGACAAGAGAGCAAGCGAGCAAGCCAGATATGAGAGCAAGAGAGCAAACCAGACATGAGAGCGAGCCAGACAAGAGTTCAAGCGAGCGAGCCAGATATGAGAGCAAACGAGTGAGCCAGACATGCAAGCGAGCGAGCTATATAAGAGAGCGAGCCAGACATGAGAGCAAGCGAGCGACCCAGATATGACAGCGAGCGAGCCAGACATGAGAGCAAGCGAGCGAGCCAGATATGAAAGCGAGTGAGCCAGATATGCGAGCGAGCGAGCCAGATAAGAGCGAGCGAGCCAGATAAGAGAGCGAGCCAGACAAGAGAGCAAGCGAGCGAGCCAGATGTGAGAGCGAGCGAGCCAGATATGCGAGCGAGCCATATAAGAGAGCGAGACAGTCAAGAGAGCAAGCGAGCGAGCCAGATATGAGAGCAAGCGATCGAGCCAGATGTGAGAGCGAGCAAGCCAGATATGCGAGCGAGCCAGATAAGAGAGCGAGCCAGACAAGAGAGCAAGCGAGCGAGCCAGATATGAGAGCGAGCGAACCAGACATGAGATCAAGCGAGCGAGCCAGATATTCGAGCGAGCGAGCCAGATAATAGAGCAAGCCAGACAAGAGAGCAAGCGAGCGAGACAGATATGAGTGCAAGCGAGCGAGCCAGATGTGAGAGCGAGCGAGCCAGATATGCGAGCGAGACAAACAAGAGAGCAAGCGAGCGAGCCAGATGTGAGTGAGTGAGCCAGATATGAGAGCAAGCAAGCCAAATATGAGAGTGAGCCAGATAAGAGAGCGAACCAGACAAGAGGGCAAGCGAGCGAGACAGATATGAGAGCGAGCGAGCCAGATATGAGAGCAAGTGAGCGAGACAGATATGAGAGCAAGCGAGCGATCCAGATATGAGAGCGAGCGAGCCAGACATGAGAGCAAGTGAGCGAGCCAGATATGAGAGCAAGCGAGCGATCCAGATATGAGAGCGAGCGAGCCAGACATGAGAGCGAGCCATATGTGAGAGTGAGCGAGCCAGATATGCGGGAGAGCCAGATAAAAGAGCGAGCCAGACGAGCGCAGGCGAGCGAGCCAGATATGAGAGCAAGCGAGTGAGCCAGATATGCGAGCAAGTGAGCCATATAAGTGAGCGAGCCAGACAAGAGAGCAAGCGAGTGAGCCAGATTTGAGAGCGAGTGAGCCAGATATGATAGCAAGCGAGCGAGACAGATATGAGAGGCAGCGAGCCAGATATGAGAGCGAGCGAGCCAGATATGAGAGCAATCGAGCCATCCAGATATGAGAGCGAGCGAGCCAGACATGAGAGCAAGCGAATGAGCCAGATGTGAGAGCAAGTGAGCGATCCAGATATGAGAGCGAGCAAGCCAGACATGAGAGCAAGCGAGCGAGCCAGATGTGAGAGTGAGTGAGCCAGATATGCGGGCGAGCCAGATAAGAGAGCGAGCCAGACAAGAGCGCTAGCGAGCGAGCCAGATATGAGAGCAAGCGAGTGAGCCAGATATGCGAGTGAGCCATATAAGTGAGCGAGCCAGACAGCAGAGCAAGCGAGCGAGCAAGATATGAGAGCGAGTGAGCCAGACATGAGAGCAAGTGAGCGAGCCAGATATGAGAGTGAGCGAGCCAGACATGAGAGCAAGCGAGCGAACCAGATATGAGAGCGAGCGAGCAAGATAAGGGAGCAAGCCAGACAAGAGAGCAAGCGAGCGAGCCAGATATGAGAGCAAGCGAGCGAGCCAGATGTGAGAGCGAGCCAGATAAGAGATCGATCCAGACAAGAGAGCAAGCGAGCGAGCAAGATATGAGAGCAAGCGAGCGAGCCAGATGTGAGAGCGAGCGAGCCAGATATGCGAGCAAACCAGATAAGAGAGCGAGCCAGATATGAGAGCAAGCGAGCGAGCCAGATGTGAGAGCGAGCAAGCCAGATATGAGAGCGAGCCATATAAGAGAGCGAGACAGACCAGAGAGCAAGCGAGCGAGCCAGATATGAGAACAAGCGAGCCAGCCAGATATGAGAGCAAGCGGGCAAGCCAGATATGAGAGCGAGCGAGCCAGATAAGAGAGCGAGCCAGATATGAGAGCAAGCGGGCGAGCCATATATGAGAGCAAGCGGGCAAGCCAGATATGAGAGCGAGCGAGCCAGATAAGAGAGCGAGCCAGACAAGAGCGCAAGCGAGCGTGATAGATATGAGAGCAAGACAGTGAGCCAGATATGCTAGCGAGCGAGCCATATAAGAGAACGAGCCAGACAAGAGAGCAAGCGAGCGAGCCAGATATGAGAGCGAGGGAGCCAGACATGAGAGCAAGCGAGTGAACCAGATATGAGAGTGAGCGAGCCAGACATGAGAGCAAGCGAGCGAGCCAGATATGAGAGCGAGCAAGCCAGACATGAGAGCAAGCGAGCGAGCCAGATATGAGAGCGAGCGAGCCAGACATGAGAGCAAGTGAGCGAGCCAGATATTATAGCGAGCGAGCTAGATATGCGAGCCAGATATGAGAGCGAGAGAGTCAGACAAGAGAGCAAGCGAGCGGGCCAGATATGAGAGCAAGCGAGTAAGCCAGATATGAGAGCATGCGAACGATCCAGATATGAGAGCGAGCAAGCCAGATAAGAGAGCAAGCGAGGGAGCCAGATATGAGAGCAAGCGAGCAAGCCAGATATGAGAGCAAGCGAGCGATCCAGATATGAGAGCGAGCGAGCCTGACATGAGAGCAAGCGAGCGAGCCAGATATGAGAGCGAGCTAGCCAGATATGCGAGTGAACCAGATAAGAGAGCGAGCCAGACAAGAGAGCAAGCGAGCGAGCCAGATATGAGAGCAAGCGAGCGAGCCAGATTTGAGAGCAAGAGAGCATGCCAGACAAGACAGCAAGCGAGCGAGCCAGATATGAGAGCGAGCCAGAAATGAGAGCAAGCGAGCGAACCAGATATGAGAGCAAGCGAGCAAGCCAGATATGAGAGCGAGCGAGCCAGACATGAGAGCAAGCGAGCAAGCCAGATATGTGAGCGAGCGAGCGAGACATGAGAGCAAGCGAGCGAGCCAGAAATGAGAGCGAGCTAGCCAGATATGCGAGTGAACCAGATAAGAGAGTGAGCCAGACAAGAGAGCAAGCAAGCGAGCCAGATATGAGAGCAAGCGAGCGAGCCAGATATGAGAGCAAGAGAGCATGCCAGACAAGACAGCAAGCGAGCGAGACAGATATGAGAGCAAGAGAGCGAGCCAGAAATGAGAGCAAGCGAGCAAGCCAGATATGAGAGCGTGCCAGATAAGAGAGCGAACCAGACAAAAGAGAAGCGAGCGAGACAGATATGAGAGCAAGAGAGCGAGCCAGAAATGAGAGCAAGCGACCCAGATATGAGAGCAAGCGAGCAAGCCAGATATGAGAGCGTGCCAGATAAGAGAGCGAACCAGACAAGAGAGCAAGCGAGCGAGACAGATATGAGAGCGAGCGAGCCAGACATGAGAGCAAGCGAGCAAGCCAGATATGTGAGCAAGCGAGCCAGACATGAGAGCAAGCGAGCGAGCCAGATATGAAAGCGAGCGAGCCAGATATGAGAGCAAGTGAGCGAGCCAGATATTAGAGCAAGCGAGTGAGCCAGATATGCGAGCGAGCGAGCCATATAGGAGAGCGAGCCAGACAAGAGAGCAAGCGAGCGAGCCAGATATGAGAGCGAGCCAGATAAGAGAGCGAGCCAGACAAGAGAGCAAGCGAGCGAGCCAGATGTGAGAGTGAGTGAGCCAGATAAGCGAGCGAGCCAGATATGAGAGCAAGCGAGTGAGCCAGATATGCGAGCGAGTGAGCCATATAAGTGAGCGAGCCAGACAACAGAGCAAGCGAGCGAGCCAGATATGAGAGCGAGTGAGCCAGACATGAGAGCAAGTGAGCGAGCCAGATATGAGAGTGAGCGAGCCAGACATGAGAGCAAGCGAGCGAGCCAGATATGAGAGCGAGCGAGCCAGATAAGGGAGCAAGCCAGACAAGAGAGCAAGCGAGCAAGCCAGATATGAGAGCGAGCGAGCCAGATGTGAGAGCGAGCCAGATAAGAGAGCAAGCGAGCGAGCAAGATATGAGAGCAAGCGAGCGAGCCAGATGTGAGAGCGAGCAAGCCAGATATGCGAGCAAACCAGATAAGAGAGCGAGCCAGATATGAGAGCAAGCGAGCGAGCCAGATATGAGAGCAAGCGAGCGAGCCAGATGTTAGAGCGAGCAAGCCAGATATGAGAGCGAGCCATAAAAGTGAACGAGACAGACCAGAGAGCAAGCGAGCGAGCCAGATATGAGAACAAGCGAGCCAGCCAGATATGAGAGCAAGCGGGCAAGCCAGATACGAGAGCGAGCGAGCCAGATAAGAGAGCGAGCCAGATATGAGAGCAAGCGAGCAAGCCATATATGAGAGCAAGCAGGCAAGCCAGATATGAGAGCGAGCGAGCCAGATAAGAGAGCGAGCCAGACAAGAGCGCAAGCGAGCGTGATAGATATGAGAGCAAGAGAGTGAGCCAGATATGCTAGCGAGTGAGCCATATAAGAGAACGAGCCAGACAAGAGAGCAAGCGAGCGAGCCAGATATGAGAGCGAGTGAGCCAGACATGGGAGCAAGCGAGCGAGCCAGATATGAGAGCGAGCAAGCCAGACATGAGAGCAAGCGAGCGAGCCAGATATGAGAGCGAGCGAGCCAGACATGAGAGCGAGCGAGCCATACATGAGAGCGAGCGAGCCAGACATGAGTGCAAGCGAGCGAGACAGATATGAGAGCGAGCCAGATAAGAGAGTGAACCAGACAAGAGAGCAAGCGAGCAAGCCGGATATGAGAGGGAGCGAGCCAGACATGAGAGCAAGCAAGCGAGCCAGATATGAGAGCGAGCGAGCCAGCCATAAGAGCAAGCGAGCGAGCCAGATATGAGAGCGAGCGAGCCAGACATGAGAGCAAGCGAGCCAGACAAGAGCGCAAGCGAGCGAGCCAGATATGAGAGCAAGCGAGTGAGCCAGATATGCGAGTGAGCCATATAAGAGAGCGAGCCAGACAAGAGAGCAAGCGAGCGAACCAGATATGAGAGTGAGCGAGCCAGACATGAGAGCAAGCGAGCGAGCCAGATATGAGAGCCAGCGAGCCAGACATGAGAGCGAGCGAGCGATATATGAGAGCGAGCGAGCCTTACATGAGCGCAAGCGAGCGAGCCAGATATGAGAGTGAGCCAGATAAGAGAGCCAACCAGACAAGAGAGCAAGTGAGCGAGCCGGATATGAGAGGGAGTGAGTCAGACATGAGAGCAAGCGAGCGAGCCAGATATGAGAACGAGCAAGCCAGACATGAGAGCAAGTGTGCGAGCCAGATATAATAGCGAGCGAGCCAGATATGTGAGCAAGCGACCCAGATATGAGAGCGAGAGAGCCAGACAAGAGAGCAAGCGAGCGACCCAGATATGAGAGCAAGCGAGTAAGCCAGATATGAGAGCAAGCGAACGATCAAGATATGAGAGCGAGCAAGCTAGATAAGAGAGCAAGCGAGCGAGCCAGATATGAGAGCAAGCGAGCAAGCCAGATATGAGAGCAAGCGAGCGATCCAGATATGAGAGCGAGCGAGCCAGACATGAGAGCGAGCGAGCCATACATGAGAGCGAGCGAGCCAGACATGAGTGCAAGCGAGCGAGACAGATATGAGAGCGAGCCAGATAAGAGAGTGAACCAGACAAGAGAGCAAGCGAGCAAGCCGGATATGAGAGGGAGCGAGCCAGACATGAGAGCAAGCAAGCGAGCCAGATATGAGAGCGAGCGAGCCAGCCATAAGAGCAAGCGAGCGAGCCAGATATGAGAGCGAGCGAGCCAGACATGAGAGCAAGCGAGCCAGACAAGAGCGCAAGCGAGCGAGCCAGATATGAGAGCAAGCGAGTGAGCCAGATATGCGAGTGAGCCATATAAGAGAGCGAGCCAGACAAGAGAGCAAGCGAGCGAACCAGATATGAGAGCAAGCGAGTAAGCCAGATATGAGAGCAAGCGAACGATCAAGATATGAGAGCGAGCAAGCTAGATAAGAGAGCAAGCGAGCGAGCCAGATATGAGAGCAAGCGAGCAAGCCAGATATGAGAGCAAGCGAGCGATCCAGATATGAGAGCGAGCGAGCCAGACATGAGAGCGAGCGAGCCATACATGAGAGCGAGCGAGCCAGACATGAGTGCAAGCGAGCGAGACAGATATGAGAGCGAGCCAGATAAGAGAGTGAACCAGACAAGAGAGCAAGCGAGCAAGCCGGATATGAGAGGGAGCGAGCCAGACATGAGAGCAAGCAAGCGAGCCAGATATGAGAGCGAGCGAGCCAGCCATAAGAGCAAGCGAGCGAGCCAGATATGAGAGCGAGCGAGCCAGACATGAGAGCAAGCGAGCCAGACAAGAGCGCAAGCGAGCGAGCCAGATATGAGAGCAAGCGAGTGAGCCAGATATGCGAGTGAGCCATATAAGAGAGCGAGCCAGACAAGAGAGCAAGCGAGCGAACCAGATATGAGAGTGAGCGAGCCAGACATGAGAGCAAGCGAGCGAGCCAGATATAAGAGCCAGCGAGCCAGACATGAGAGCGAGCGAGCCTGACATGAGCGCAAGCGAGCGAGCCAGATATGAGAGCGAGCCAGATATGAGAGCGAACCAGATAAGAGAGCCAACCAGACAAGAGAGCAAGCGAGCGAGCCGGATATGAGAGGGAGCGAGTCAGACATGAGAGCAAGCGAGCGAGCCAGATATGAGAACGAGCAAGCCAGACATGAGAGCAAGTGTGCGAGCCAGATATAATAGCGAGCGAGCCAGATATGTGAGCAAGCGAGCCAGATATGAGAGCGAGAGAGCCAGACAAGAGAGCAAGCGAGCGACCCAGATATGAGAGCAAGCGAGTAAGCCAGATATGAGAGCAAGCGAACGATCAAGATAGGAGAGCGAGCAAGCTAGATAAGAGAGCAAGCGAGCGAGCCAGATATGAGAGCAAGCGAGCAAGCCAGATATGAGAGCAAGCGAGCGATCCAGATATGAGAGCGAGTGAGCCTGACATGAGAGCAAGCGAGCGAGCCAGATATGTGAGCGAGCGAGACATGAGAGCAAGCGAGCGAGCCAGATATGAGCGAGCTAGCCAGATATGCGAGTGAACCAGATAAGAGAGCGAGCCAGACAAGAGAGCAAGCGAGCGAGCCAGATATGAGAACAAGCGAGCCAGTTAGATGTGAGAGCGAGCGAGCCAGATATGAGAGCGAGCCAGATAAGAGAGTGAGCCAGACAAGAGAGCAAGCGAGCGAGCCAGATATGAGAGCAAGCGAGCGAGCCGGATATGAGAGCAAGCGAGCAAGCCAGATATGAGAGCAAGCGAGCGAGCCAGATTTGAGAGCGAGCGAGCCAGATATGCGAGCGGGCCATAAAAGAGAGCGAGACAGACAAGAGAGCAAGCGAGCGAGCCAGATATGAGAGCAAGCGAGCCAGCCAGAAATGAGAGCAAGTGAGCCAGTCAGATGTGAGAGCGAGCGAGCCAGATATGCGAGCAAGCCAGATAAGAGAGCGAGCCAGACAAGAGAGCAAGCGAGAAAGCCAGATATGAGAACGAGCGAGCCAGACATGAGAGCAAGCGAGCGAGCCAGATATGAGAGCGATCGAGCCAGATAAGAGAGCAAGCGTGCGAGCCAGATATGCTAGCGAGCAAGCTAGATAAGAGAGCGAGCCAGACAAGAGAGCAAGCGAGCGAGCCAGATATGAGAGCAAGCGAGCGAGCCAGATGTGAGAGCGAGACAGATAAGAGAGCAAGCCAGACAAGAGAGCAAGCGTGCGAGCCAGATATGCTAGCGAGCAAGCCAGATAAGAGAGTGAGCCAGACAAGAGAGCAAGCGATCGAGCCAGATATGAGAGCAAGCGAACCAGCCAGATATGAGAGCGAGCGAGCCAGATATGAGAGCGAGCAAGACAAGAGAGAAAGCGAGCTAGCCAAATATGAGAGCAAGCGAGCGAGCCAGATTTGAGAGCGAGCGAGCCAGATATGCGAGCGAGCCAGACAAGAGAGCAAGCGAGCGAGCCAGATATGAGAAAAAGCGAGCGAGCCAGATATGAGAGCAAGCGAACGAGCCAGATATGAGAGCAAGCGAGCAAGCCAGATATGAGAGCAAGCGAGCGAACCAGATTTGAGAGCGAGCGAGCCAGATATGCGAGCGAGCCAGATAAGAGAGTGAGCCAGACAATAGAGCAAGCGAGCGAGCCAGATATGAGAGTAAGCGAGCGAGCCAGATATGAGAGCAAGCGAGCAAGCCAGATATGAGAGCGAAGCGAGCCAGACATGAGAGCGAGCGAGCCAGATATGCGAGCGAGCGAGCCAGATAAGAGAGCGAACCAGACAAGAGAGCAAGCGAGCGAGCCAGATATGAGAGCGAGCTAGCAAGGCAGATATAAGAGCGAGCCAGATAAGAGAGCGAGCCAGACAAGAGAGCAAGCGAGCCGGATATGAGAGCAAGCGAGCCAGCTAGATGTGAGAGCGAGCGAGCCAGGTATGCGAGCGAGCCAGATAAGAGAGCGAGCCAGACGAGAGCAAGCGAGAAAGCCAGATATGAGAGCGAGCCAGACATGAGAGCAAGCGAGCGAGCCATATATGAGAGCGAGCGAGCCAGATAAGAGAGCAAGCCAGACAAGAGAGCAAGCGTGCGAGCCAGATATGCTAGCGAGCAAGCCAGATAAGAGAGCGAGCCAGACAAGAAAGCAAGCGAGCGAGCCAGATATGAGAGCAAGCGAGCCAGCCAGATATGAGAGCGAGCAAGCCAGATAAGAGAGCGAGCAAGACAAGTGAGCAAGTGAGCTAGCCAGATATGAGAGCAAGCGAGCGAGCCAGATTTGAGAGCGAGCAAGCCAGATATGAGAGCGAGCCAGACAAGAGAGCGAGCCAGACAAGAGAGCAAGCGAGCGAGCCAGATATGAGAGCAAGCGAGCGAGCCGAATATGAGAGCAAGCGAGCAAGCCAGATATGAGAGCGAGCAAGCCAGATATGAGAGCAAGCGAGCGAGCCAGATATGCAAACGAGCCATAAAAGAGAGTGAGACAGACAAGAGAGCAAGCGAGCGAGCCAGATATGAGAGCAAGCGAGCCAGCCAGAAATGAGAGCAAGCCAGCCAGCCAGATGTGAGAGCGAGCGAGCCAGATAAGAGAACGAGCAAGACAAGAGAGCAAGCGAGCTAGCCAGATATGAGAGCAAGCGAGCGAACCAGATTTGAGAGTGAGCGAGCCAGATATGCGAGCGAGCCAGATAAGAGAGCGAGCCAGACAAGAGAGCAAGCGAGCGAGCCAGACAAGAGAGCAAGCGAGCGAGCCAGATATGAGAAAAAGCGAGCGAGCCAGATATGAGAGCAAGCGAGCGAGCCAGATATGAGAGCAAGCGAGCCAGCCAGATATGAGAGCGAGCGAGCCAGATAAGAGAGCGAGCAAGACAAAAGAGCAAGCGAGCTAGCCAGATATGAGAGCAAGCGAGCTAGCCAGATATGAGAGCAAGCGAGCGAGCCAGATTTGAGAGCGAGCGAGCCAGATATGCGAGCGAGCCAGATAAGAGAGCGAGCCAGACAAGAGAGCAAGCGAGCGAGCCAGATATGAGAAAAAGCGAGCGAGCCAGATATGAGAGCAAGCGAGCGAGCCAGATATGAGAGCAAGCGAGCCAGCCAGATATGAGAGCGAGCGAGCCAGATAAGAGAGCGAGCAAGACAAAAGAGCAAGCGAGCTAGCCAGATATGAGAGCAAGCGAGCTAGCCAGATATGAGAGCAAGCGAGCGAGCCAGATTTGAGAGCGAGCGAGCCAGATATGCGAGCGAGCCAGATAAGAGAGTGAGCCAGACAATAGAGCAAGCGAGCGAGCCAGATATGAAAGTAAGCGAGCGAGCCAGATATGAGAGCAAGCGAGCAAGCCAGATATGAGAGCGAAGCGAGCCAGACATGAGAGCGAGCGAGCCAGATATGCGAGCGAGCGAGCCAGATAAGAGAGCGAACCAGACAAGAGAGCAAGCGAGCGAGCCAGATATGAGAGCGAGCTAGCAAGGCAGATATAAGAGCGAGCCAGATAAGAGAGCGAGCCAGACAAGAGAGCAAGCGAGCCGGATATGAGAGCAAGCGAGCCAGCTAGATGTGAGAGCGAGCGAGCCAGGTATGCGAGCGAGCCAGATAAGAGAGCGAGCCAGACGAGAGCAAGCGAGAAAGCCAGATATGAGAGCGAGCCAGACATGAGAGCAAGCGAGCGAGCCATATATGAGAGCGAGCGAGCCAGATAAGAGAGCAAGCCAGACAAGAGAGCAAGCGTGCGAGCCAGATATGCTAGCGAGCAAGCCAGATAAGAGAGCGAGCCAGACAAGAAAGCAAGCGAGCGAGCCAGATATGAGAGCAAGCGAGCCAGCCAGATATGAGAGCGAGCAAGCCAGATAAGAGAGCGAGCAAGACAAGTGAGCAAGCGAGCTAGCCAGATATGAGAGCAAGCGAGCGAGCCAGATTTGAGAGCGAGCAAGCCAGATATGAGAGCGAGCCAGACAAGAGAGCGAGCCAGACAAGAGAGCAAGCGAGCGAGCCAGATATGAGAGCAAGCGAGCGAGCCGAATATGAGAGCAAGCGAGCAAGCCAGATATGAGAGCGAGCAAGCCAGATATGAGAGCAAGCGAGCGAGCCAGATATGCAAACGAGCCATAAAAGAGAGTGAGACAGACAAGAGAGCAAGCGAGCGAGCCAGATATGAGAGCAAGCGAGCCAGCCAGAAATGAGAGCAAGCCAGCCAGCCAGATGTGAGAGCGAGCGAGCCAGATAAGAGAACGAGCAAGACAAGAGAGCAAGCGAGCTAGCCAGATATGAGAGCAAGCGAGCGAGCCAGATTTGAGAGTGAGCGAGCCAGATATGCGAGCGAGCCAGATAAGAGAGCGAGCCAGACAAGAGAGCAAGCGAGCGAGCCAGACAAGAGAGCAAGCGAGCGAGCCAGATATGAGAAAAAGCGAGCGAGTCAGATATGAGAGCAAGCGAGCGAGCCAGATATGAGAGCAAGCGAGCCAGCCAGATATGAGAGCGAGCGAGCCAGATAAGAGAGCGAGCAAGACAAAAGAGCAAGCGAGCTAGCCAGATATGAGAGCAAGCGAGCTAGCCAGATATGAGAGCAAGCGAGCGAGCCAGATTTGAGAGCGAGCGAGCCAGATATGCGAGCGAGTCAGATAAGAGAGCGAGCCAGGCAAGAGAGCAAGCGAGCGAGCCAGATATGAGAGCAAGCCAGATATGGGAGAGAGCGAGCCAGACATGAGAGCGAGCGAGTAAGATATGAAAGCGAGCGAGCCAGATATGAGAGCGAACGAGCCAGAAATGAGAGCAAGCGAGCCAGCCAGATGTGAGAGCGAGCGAGCCAGATATGTGAGCAAGCCAGATAAGAGAGCGAGCCAGACAAGAGAGCAAGCGAGAAAGCCAGATATGAGAGCGAGCGAGCCAGACATGAGAGCAAGCGAGCGAGCCAGATAGGAGAGCGAGCGAGCCAGATAAGAGATCAAGCCAGACAAGAGAGCAAGCGTGCGAGCCAGATATGCTAGCGAGCTAGCCAGATAAGAGAGCGAGCCAGACAAGAGAGCAAGCGAGCGAGCCAGATGTGAGACCAAGCTAGCCAGATATGCGAGCGAGCCATAAAAGAGAGCGAGACAGACAAGAGAGCAAGAGAGCGAGCCAGATATGAGAGCGAGCTAGCAAGGCAGATATAAGAGCGAGCCAGATAAGAGAGCGAGCCAGACAAGAGAGCAAGCGAGCCTGATATGAGAGCAAGCGAGCCAGCTAGATGTGAGAGCGAGCGAGCCAGATATGCGAGCGAGCCAGATAAGAGAGCGAGCCAGACAAGAGAGCAAGCGAGCGAGCCAGATATGAGAGCAAGCGAGCGAGCCGGATATGAGAGCAAGCGAGCAAGCCAGATATGAGAGCAAGCGAGCGAGCCAGATTTGAGAGCGAGCGAGCCAGATATGCGAGCGAGCCATAAAAGAGAGCGAGACAGACAAGAGAGCAAGCGAGCCAGATATGAGAGCAAGCGAGCCAGCCAGAAATGAGAGCAAGCGAGCCAGCCAGATGTGAGAGCGAGCGAGCCAGATATGCGAGCAAGCCAGATAAGAGAGCGAGCCAGACAAGAGAGCAAGCGAGAAAGCCAGATATGAAAGCGAGCGAGCCAGACATGAGAGCAAGCGAGCAAGCCAGATATGAGAGCGATCGAGCTAGATAAGAGAGCAAGCGTGCGAGCCAGATATGCTAGCGAGCAAGCCAGATAAGAGAGCGAGCCAGACAAGAGAGCAAGCGAGCGAGCCAGATATGCTAGCGAGCAAGCCAGATAAGAGAGCGAGCCAGACAAGAGAGCAAGCGAGCGAGCCAGATGTGAGAGCGAGACAGATAAGAGAGCAAGTCAGACAAGAGAGCAAGCGTGCGAGCCAGATATGCTAGCGAGCAAGCCAGATAAGAGAGCGAGCCAGACAAGAGAGCAAGCGAGCGAGCCAGATATGAGAGCAAGCGAAGCAGCCAGATATGAGAGCGAGCGAGCCAGATATGAGAGCGAGCAAGACAAGAGAGAAAGCGAGCTAGCCAAATATGAGAGCAAGCGAGCGAGCCAGATTTGAGAGCGAGCGAGCCAGATATGCGAGCGAGCCAGAGAAGAGAGCGAGCCAGACAAGAGAGCAAGCGAGCGAGCCAGATATGAGAAAAAGCGAGCGAGCCAGATATGAGAGCAAGCGAGCGAGCCAGATATGAGAGCAAGCGAGCGAGCCAGATTTGAGAGCGAGCGAGCCAGATATGCGAGCGAGCCAGATAAGAGAGTGAGCCAGACAAGAGAGCAAGCGAGCGAGCCAGATATGAGAGTAAGCGAGCGAGCCAGATATGAGAGCAAGCGAGCAAGCCAGATATGAGAGCGAAGCGAGCCAGACATGAGAGCGAGCGAGCCAGATATGCGAGCGAGCGAGCCAGAAAAGAGAGCGAGCCAGACAAGAGAGCAAGCGAGCGAGCCAGATGTGAGAGCAAGCTAGCCAGATATGCGAGCGAGCCATAAAAGAGAGCAAGACAGACAAGAGAGCAAGCGAGCGAGCCAGATATAAGAGCGAGCTAGCAAGGCAGATATAAGAGCGAGCCAGATAAGAGAGCGAGCCAGACAAGAGAGCAAGCGAGCCAGATATGAGAGCAAGCGAGCCAGCTAGATGTGAGAGCGAGCGAGCCAGGTATGCGAGCGAGCCAGATAAGAGAGCGAGCCAGACAAGAGAGCATGCGAGAAAGCCAGATATGAGAGCGAGCCAGACATGAGAGCAAGCGAGCGAGCCAGATATGAGAGCGAGCGAGCCAGATAAGAGAGCAAGCCAGACAAGAGAGCAAGCGTGCGAGCCAGATATGCTAGCTACCAAGATAGATAAGAGAGCGAGCCAGACAAGAGAGCAAGCGAGCGAGCCAGTTATGAGAGCAAGCGAGCCAGCCAGATATGAGAGCGAGCGAGCCAGATAAGAGAGCGAGCAAGACAAGAGAGCAAGCGAGCTAGCCAGATATGAGAGCAAGCGAGCGAGCCAGAATTGAGAGCGAGCGAGCCAGATATGCGAGCGAGCCAGATAAGAGAGCGAGCCAGACAAGAGAGCAAGCGAGCAAGCCAGATATGCAAGCGAGCGAGCCGAATATGAGAGCAAGCGAGCAAGCCAGATATGAGAGTGAGCGAGCATGCCAGATATGAGAGCAAGCGAGCGAGCCAGATATGCAAACGAGCCATAAAAGAGAGTGAGACAGACAAGAGAGGAAGCGAGTGAGCCAGATATGAGAGCAAGCGAGCCAGCCAGAAATGAGAGCAAGCAAGCCAGCCAGATGTGAGAGCGAGCAAGCCAGATATGCGAGCGAGCCAGATATGCGAGCTAGCCAGATAAGAGAGCGAGCCAGACAAGAGAGCAAGCGAGAAAGCCAGATATGAGAGCGAGCCAGACATGAGAGCAAGCGAGCGAGCCAGACATGAGAGCAAGCGAGCGAGCCAGATATGAAAGCGAGCGAGCCAGATAAGAGAGCAAGCCAGACAAGAGAGCAAGCGTGCGAGCCAGATATGCTAGCGAGCAAACCAGATAAGAGAGCGAGCCAGGCAAGAGAGCAAGCGAGCGAGCCAGATATGAGAGCAAGCGAGCCAGCCAGATATGAGAGCGAGCGAGCCAGATAAGAGAGCGAGCAAGACAAGAGAGCAAGCGAGCTAGCCACATTTGAGAGCAAGCGAGCGAGCCAGATGTGAGAGCGAGCGAGCAAGATATGAGAGCAAGCGAGCCAGCCAGATATGAGAGCGAGCGAGCCAGATAAGAGAGCGAGCCAGACAATTAAGCAAGCGAGCGAGCCAGATATGAGAGCAAGTGGGCCAGATATGAGAGCAAGCGAGCGAGCCAGATATGAGAGCAAGCGAGCCAGTTAGATATGAGAGCGAGCGAGCCAGATAAGAGAGCGAGCAAGACAAGAGAGCAAACGAGCTAGCCAGATATGAGAGCAAGCGAGCTAGCCAGATATGAGAGCAAGCAAGCGAGCCAGATTTGAGAGTGAGCGCGCAAGATATGCGAGCGAGCCAGATAAGATAGCGAGCCAGACAAGAGAGCAAGCGAGCGAGCCAGATATGAGAGCAAGCGAGCAAGCTAGATATGAGAGCGAGCGAGCCAGACATGAGACGGAGCGAGTAAGATATGTGAGCGAGCGAACCAGATATGCGTGCGAGCAAGCGAGCGAGCCAGATATGAGAGCGAGCAAGCCAGATATGCGAGCGAGCTATAAAAGAGAGCGAGACAGAAAAGAGAGCAAACGAGCGAACCAGATATGAGAGCAAGCTAGCAAGTCAGATATGAGAGCGAGCCAGATAAGAGAGCGAGCCAGACAAGAGAGCAAGCGAGCGAGCCAAATATGAGAGCAAGCGAGCCAGCTAGATGTGAGAGCGAGCCAGATATATGAGCGAGCCAGATAAGAGAGCGAGCCAGACAAGAGAGAAAGCGAGCTAGCCAAATATGAGAGCAAGCGAGCGAGCCAGATATGAGAGCGAGCGAGCCAGATATGCGAGCGAGCCAGATAAGAGAGCGAGCCTGACAAGAGAGCAAGCGAGCGAGCCAGATATGAGAACAAGCGAGCGAGCCAGATATGAGAGCAAGTGAGCGAGCCAGATATGAGAGCAAGCGAGCAAGCCAGATATGAGAGCAAGCGAGCAAGCCAGATATGAGAGCGAGCGAGCCAGACATGAGAGCGAGCGAGCCAGATATGCGAGCGAGCGAGCCAGATAAGAGAGCGAGCCAGACAAGAGAGGTAGCGAGCGAGCCAGATGTGAGAGCAAGGGAGCCAGATATGCGAGCGAGCGAGCCAGATAAGAAAGCGATCCAGACAAGAGAGCAAGCGAGCGAGCCAGATATGAGAGCGAGCTAACAAGGCAGATATAAGAGCGAGCCAGATAAGAAAGCGAGCCAGACAAGAGAGCAAGCGAGCCATATATGAGAGCAAGGGAGCCAGCTAGATGGGAGAGCGAGCGAGCCAGGTATGAGAGCGAGCCAGATAAGAGAGCGAGCCAGACAAGAGAGCAAGCGAGAAAGCCAGATATGAGAGCGAGCGAGCCAGACATGAGAGCAAGCGAGCGAGCCAGATATGAGAGCGAGCGAGCCAGATAAGAGACCAAGCCAGACAAGAGAGCAAGCGTGCGAGCCAGACATGCTAGCGAGCTAGCCAGATAAGAGAGTGAGCCAGACAAGAGAGCAAGCGAGCGAACCAGATATGAGAGCAAGCGAGCCAGCCAGATATGAGAGCGAGCGAGCCAGATAAGAGAGCGAGCAAGACAAGAGAGCGAGCGAGCTAGCCAGATATGAGAGCAAGCGAGCGAGCCAGATAAGAGAGCAAGTGAGCCAGATATGCGAGCGAGCCAGATAAGAGAGCGAGCCAGACAAGAGAGCAAGCAAGCGAGCCAGATATGAGAGCAAGCGAGCAAGCCAGATATGAGAGCAAGCGAGCGAGCCAGATTTGAGAGCGAGCGAGCCAGATATGCGAGCGAGCCATAAAAGAGAGCGAGACAGACAAGAGAGCAAGCGAGCGAGCCAGATATGAGAGCGAGCGAGCCAGCCAGAAATGAGAGCAAGCGAGCCAGCCATATGTGAGAGCGAGCGAGCCAGATATGCGAGCAAGCCAGATAAGAGAGCGAGCCAGACAAAAGAGCAAGCGAGAAAGCCAGATATGAGAGCGAGCGAGCCAGACATGAGACGGAGCGAGTAAGATATGAGAGCGAGCGAACCAGATATGCGTGCGAGCAAGCGAGCGAGCCAGATGTGAGAGCGAGCAAGCCAGATATGCGAGCGAGCTATAAAAGAGAGCGAGACAGAAAAGAGAGCAAACGAGCGAACCAGATATGAGAGCAAGCTAGCAAGCCAGATATGAGAGCGAGCCAGATAAGAGAGCGAGCCAGACAAGAGAGCAAGCGAGCGAGCCAAATATGAGAGCAAGCGAGCCAGCTAGATGTGAGAGCGAGCGAGCCAGATATATGAGCGAGCCAGATAAGAGAGCGAGCCAGACAAGAGAGCAAGCGAGCGAGCCAGATATGAGAGCAAGCGAGCGAGCCAGATATGAGAGCGAGCGAGCCAGATAAGAGAGCAAGCCAGACAAGAGAGCAAGCGAGCAAGCCAGATATGCGAGCGAGCGAGCCAGATAAGAGAGCGAGCCAGAAAAGAGAGCAAGCGAGCGAGCCAGATGTGAGAGCAAGGGAGCCAGATATGCGAGCGAGCCATAAAAGTGAGCGAGACAGACAAGAGAGCAAGCGAGCGAGCCAGATATGAGAGCAAGCTAGCAAGGCAGATATAAGAGCGAGCCAGATAAGAAAGCGAGCCAGACAAGAGAACAAGCGAGCCAGATATGAGAGCAAGGGAGCCAGCTAGATGTGAGAGCGAGCGAGCCAGGTATGAGAGCGAGCCAGATAAGAGAGCGAGCCAGACAAGAGAGCAAGCGAGAAAGCCAGATATGAGAGCGAGCGAGCCAGACATGAGAGCAAGCGAGCGAGCCAGATATGAGAGCGAGCGAGCCAGATAAGAGAGCAAGCCAGACAAGAGAGCAAGCGTGCGAGCCAGATATGCTAGCGAGCTAGCCAGATAAGAGAGCGAGCCAGACGAGAGCAAGCGAGCGAGCCAGATATGAGAGCAAACGAGCCAGCCAGATATGAGAGCGAGCGAGCCAGATAAGAGAGCGAGCAAGACAAGAGAGCAAGCGAGCTAGCCAGATATGAGAGCAAGCGAGCGAGCCAGATAAGAGAGCGAGCCAGACAAGAGAGCAAGCGAGCGAGCCAGATATGAGAGCAAGCGAGTGAGCCGGATATGAGAGCAAGCGAGCAAGCCAGATATGAGAGCAAGCGAGCGAGCCAGATTTGAGAGCGAGCGAGCCAGATATGCGAGCAAGCCATAAAAGAGAGCGAGACAGACAAGAGAGCAAGCGAGCGAGCCAGACATGAGAGCAAGCGAGCGAGCCAGATATGAGAGCGAGCGAGCCAGATAAGAGAGCAAGCCAGACAAGAGAGCAAGCGTGCGAGCCAGATATGCTAGCGAGCTAGCCAGATAAGAGAGCGAGCCAGACAAGAGAGCAAGCGAGCGAGCCAGATATGAGAGCAAGCGAGCCAGCCAGATATGAGAGCGAGCGAGCCAGATAAGAGAGCGAGCAAGACAAGAGAGCAAGCGAGCTAGCCAGATATGAGAGCAAGCGAGCGAGTCAGATAAGAGAGCGAGCCAGACAAGAGAGCAAGCGAGCGAGCCAGATATGAGAGCAAGCGAGCGAGCCGGATATGAGAGCAAGCGAGCAAGCCAGATATGAGAGCAAGCGAGCGAGCCAGATTTGAGAGCGAGCGAGCCAGATATGCGAGCAAGCCATAAAAGAGAGCGAGACAGACAAGAGAGCAAGCGAGCGAGCCAGATATGAGAGCAAGCGAGCCAGCCAGAAATGAGAGCAAGCGAGCCAGCCAGATGTGAGAGCGAGCGAGCCAGATATGCGAGCAAGCCAGATAAGAGAGCGAGCCAGACAAGAGAGCAAGCGAGAAAGCCAGATATGAGAGCGAGCCAGACATGAGAGCAAGCGAGCGAGCCAGATATGAGAGCGATCGAGCCAGATAAGAGAGCAAGCGTGCAAGCCAGATATGCTAGCGAGCAAGCCAGATAAGAGAGCGAGCCAGACAAAAGAGCAAGCGAGCGAGCCAGATATGAGAGCAAGCGAGCGAGCCAGATGTGAGAGCGAGACAGATAAGAGAGCAAGCCAGACAAGAGAGCAAGCGAGCGATCCAGATATGAGAGCAAGCGAACCAGCCAGATATGAGAGCGAGCGAGCCAGATATGAGAGCGAGCAAGACAAGAGAGAAAGCGAGCTAACCAAATATGAGAGCAAGCGAGCGAGCCAGATTTTAGAGCGAGCGAGCCAGATATGCGAGCGAGCCAGATAAGAGAGCGAGCCAGACAAGAGAGCAAGCGAGCGAGCCAGATATGAGAAAAAGCGAGCGAGCCAGATATGAGAGCAAGCGAGCGAGCCAGATATGAGAGCAAGCGAGCAAGCCAGATATGAGAGCAAGCGAGCGAGCCCGATTTGAGAGCGAGCGAGCCAGATATGCGAGCGAGCCAGATAAGAGAGCGAGCCAGACAAGAGAGCAAGCGAGCGAGCCAGATATGAGAGCAAGCGAGCGAGCCGGATATGAGAGCAAGCGAGCAAGCCAGATATGAGAGCAAGCGAGCGAGCCAGATTTGAGAGCGAGTGAGCCAGATATGCGAGCGAGCCATAAAAGAGAGCGAGACAGACAAGAGAGCAAGCGAGCGAGCCAGATATGAGAGCAAGCGAGCCAGCCAGAAATGAGAGCAAGCGAGCCAGCCAGATGTGAGAGCGAGCGAGCCAGATATGCGAGCAAGCCAGATAAGAGAGCGAGCCAGACAAGAGAGCAAGCGAGAAAGCCAGATATGAGAGCGAGAGAGCCAGACATGAGAGCAAGCGAGCGAGCCAGATATGAGAGCGATCGAGCCAGATAAGAGAGCGAGCCAGACAAGAGAGCAAGCGAGCGAGCCAGATATGAGAGCAAGCGAGCAAGCCAGATATGAGAGAGAGCCAGATAAGAGAGCGAACCAGACAAGAGAGCAAGCGAGAAAGCCAGATATGAGAGCGAGCGAGCCAGACATGAGAGCAAGCGAGCGAGCCAAATATGAGAGCGAGCGAGCCAGACATGAGAGCAAGCGAGCGAGCCAGATATGAGAGCGAGCGAGCCAGATAAGAGACCAAGCCAGACAAGAGAGCAATCGTGCGAGCCAGATATGCTAGCGAGCAAGCCAGATAAGAGAGCGAGCCAGACAAGAGAGCAAGCGAGCGAGCCAGATATGAGAGCAAGCGAACCGGCCAGATATGAGAGCGAGCGAGCCAGATAAGAGAGCGAGCAAGACAAGAGAGAAAGCGAGCTAGCCAAATATGAGAGCAAGCGAGCGAGCCAGATTTGAGAGCTAGCGAGCAAGCTATGCGAGCGAGCCAGATAAGAGAGCGAGCCAGACAAGAGAGCAAGCGAGCAAGCCAGATATGAGAACAAGCGAGCAAGCCAGATATGAGAGCGAGCCAGATAAGAGAGCGACCAGACAAGAGAGCAAGTGAGAAAGCCAGATATGAGAGCGAGCCAGCCAAACATGAGAGCAATCGAGCGAGCCAGATATGAGAGCGATCGAGCCAGATAAGAGAGCAAGCCAGACAAGAGAGCAAGCGTGCGAGCCAGATATGAGAGCAAGCGAGCGAGCCAGATGTGAGAGCGAGACAGATAAGAGAGCAAGCCAGACAAGAGAGCAAGCGAGCGAGCCAGATATGCTAGCGAGCAAGCCAGATAAGAGAGTGAGCCAGACAAGAGAGCAAGTGAGCCAAATGTGAGAGCGAGCGAGCAAGATATGCGAGCGAGCCAGATAATAGAGCGAGCCAGACAAGAGAGCAGCGAGCGAGCCAGATATTAGAGCAAGCGAGCAAGCCAGATGTGAGAGAGAGCGAGGCAGATAAGAGAGTGAGCCAGACAATTAAGCAAGCGAGCGAGCCAGATATGAGAGCAAGCGAGCGATCCAGATATGAGAGCGAGCCAGACATGAGAGTGAGCGAGCCAGACATGAGAACGAGCGAGCCAGATATGAGAGCAAGCGAGCGAGCCAGATATGAGAGCAAGCGAGCCAGCCAGATATGAGTGCGAGCAAGCCAGATAAGAGAGCGAGCAAGACAAGAGAGCAAGCGAGCTAGCCAGATATGAGAGCAAGCGAGCTAGCCAGATATGAGAGCAAGCGAGCGAGCCAGATTTGAGAGCGATCGAGCCAGATAAGAGAGCAAGCGTGCGAGCCAGATATGCTAGCGAGCAAGCCAGATAAGAGAGCGAGCCAGACAAAAGAGCTAGCGAGCGAGTCAGATATGAGAGCAAGCGAGCGAGCCAGATGTGAGAGCGAGACAGATAAGAGAGCAAGCCAGACAAGAGAGAAAGCGAGTGAGCCAGATATGAGAGCAAGCGAACCAGCCAGATATGAGAGCGAGCGAGCCAGATATGAGAGCGAGCAAGACAAGAGAGAAAGCGAGCTAGCCAAATATGAGAGCAAGCGAGCGAGCCAGATTTGAGAGCGAGCGAGCCAGATATGTGAGCGAGCCAGATAAGAGAGCGAGCCAGACAAGAGAGCAAGCGAGCGATCCATATATGAGAAAAAGCGAGCGAGCCAGATATGAGAGCAAGCGAGCGAGCCAGATATGAGAGCAAGCGAGCAAACCAGATATGAGAGCAAGCGAGCAAGCCAGATATGAGAGCAAGCGAGCGAGCCCGATTTGAGAGCGAGCGAGCCAGATATGCGAGCGAGCCAGATAAGAGAGTGAGCCAGACAAGAGAGCAAGCAAGCGAGCCAGATATGACAGTAAGCGAGCGAGCCAGATATGAGAGCAAGCGAGCAAGCCAGATATGAGAGCGAGCGAGCCAGACATGAGAGCGAGCGAGCCAGATATGCGAGCGAGCGAGCCAGATAAGAGAATGACCCAGACAAGAGAGCAAGCGAGCGAGCCAGATGTGAGAGCAAGCTAGCCAGATATGCGAGCGAGCCATAAAAGAGAGCGAGACAGACAAGAGAGCAAGCGAGCGAGCCAGACATGAGAGCGAGCTAGCAAGGCAGATATAAGAGCGAGCCAGATAAGAGAGCGAGCCAGACAAGAGAGCAAGCGAGCCAGATATGAGAGCAAGCGAGCCAGCTAGATGTGAGAGCGAGCGAGCCAGATATGCGAGCGAGCCAGATAAGAGAGCGAGCCAGACAAGAGAGCAAGCGAACGAGCCAGATATGAGAGCGAGCGAGCGAGCCGGATATGAGAGCAAGCGAGCAAGCAAGATATGAGAGCAAGCGAGCGAGCCAGATTTGAGAGCGAGCAAGCCAGATATGCGAGCGAGCCATAAAAGAGAGCGAGACAGATGAGAGCAAGCGAGCGAGCCAGATATGAGAGCAAGCGAGCCAGCCAGAAATGATAGCAAGCGAGACAGCCAGATGTGAGAGCGAGCGAGCCAGATATGCGAGCAAGCCAGATAAGAGAGCAAGCCAGACAAGAGAGCAAGCGAGAAAGCCAGATATGAGAGCGAGCAAGCCAGATAAGAGAGAAAGCCAGACAAGAGAGCAAGCGTGCGAGCCAGATATGCTAGCGAGCTAGCCAGATAAGAGAGCGAGCCAGACAAGAGAGCAAGCGAGCGAGCCAGATATGAGAGCAAGCGAGCCAGACAGATATGAGAGCAAGCGAGCCAGATAAGAGAGCGAGCAAGACAAGAGAGCAAGCGAGCTAGCCAGATATGAGAGCAAGCGAGCGAGCCAGATTTGAGAGCGAGCGAGCCAGATATGCGAGCGAGCCAGATAAGAGAGCGAGCGAGCGAGCCGGATATGAGAGCAAGCGAGCTAGCCAGATATGAGAGCAAGCGAGCGAGCCAGATTTGAGAGCGAGCGAGCCAGATATGCGAGCGAGCCAGACAAGAGAGCAAGCGAGCGAGCCAGATATGAGAGCAAGCGAGCGAGCCGGATATGAGAGCAAGCGAGCAAGCCAGATATGAGAGCAAGCGAGCGAGCCAAATTTGAGAGCGAGTGAGCCAGATATGCGAGCGAGCCATAAAAGAGAGCGAGACAGACAAGAGAGCAAGCGAGTGAGCCAGATATGAGAGCAAGCGAGCCAGCCAGAAATGAGAGCAAGCGAGCCAGCCAGATGTGAGAGCGAGCGAGCCAGATATGCGAGCAAGCCAGATAAGAGAGCGAGCCAGACAAGAGAGCAAGCGAGAAAGCCAGATATGAGAGCGAGCGAGCCAGACATGAGAGCAAGCGAGCGAGCCAGATATGAGAGCGATCGAGCCAGATAAGAGAGCGAGCCAGACAAGAGAGCAAGCGAGCGAGCCAGATATGAGAGCAAGCGAGCAAGCCAGATATGAGAGAGAGAGCCAGATAAGAGAGTGAACTAGACAAGAGAGCAAGCGAGAAAGCCAGATATGAGAGCGAGCGAGCCAGACATGAGAGCAAGAGAGCAAGCCAGATATGAGAGCGAAAAGCCAGACATGAGAGCAAGCGAGCGAGCCAGATATGAGAGCGAGCGAGCCAGATAAGAGACCAAGCCAGACAAGAGAGCAAGCGTGCGAGCCAGATATGCTAGCGAGCAAGCCAGATAAGAGAGCGAGCCAGACAAGAGAGCAAGCGAGCGAGCCAGATATGAGAGCAAGCGAACCGGCCAGATATGAGAGCGAGCGAGCCAGATAAGAGAGCGAGCAAGACAAGAGAGAAAGCGAGCTAGCCAAATATGAGAGGAAGCGAGCGAGCCAGATTTGAGAGCTAGCGAGCCAGCTATGCGAGCGAGCCAGATAAGAGAGCGAGCCAGACAAGAGAGCAAGCGAGCAAGCCCGATATGAGAACAAGCCAGATAAGAGAGCGACCAGACAAGAGAGCAAGTGAGAAAGCCAGATATGAGAGCGAGCGAGCCAGACATGAGAGCAAGCGAGCGAGCCAGATATGAGAGCGATCGAGCCAGATAAGAGAGCAAGCCAGACAAGAGAGCAAGCGTGCGAGCCAGATATGAGAGCAAGCGAGCGAGCCAGATGTGAGAGCGAGACAGATAAGAGAGCAAGCCAGACAAGAGAGCAAGCGAGCGAGCCAGATATGCTAGCGAGCAAGCCAGATAAGAGAGTGAGCCAGACAAGAGAGCAAGTGAGCCAAATGTGAGAGCGAGCGAGCAAGATATGCGAGCGAGCCAGATAAGAGAGCGAGCCAGACAAGAGAGCAGCGAGCGAGCCAGATATTAGAGCAAGCGAGCAAGCCAGATGTGAGAGAGAGCGAGGCAGATAAGAGAGTGAACCAGACAATTAAGCAAGCGAGCGAGCCAGATATGAGAGCAAGCGAGCGATCCAGATATGAGAGCGAGCCAGACATGAGAGTGAGCGAGCCAGACATGAGAACGAGCGAGCCAGATATGAGAGCAAGCGAGCGAGCCAGATATGAGAGCAAGCGAGCCAGCCAGATATGAGAGCAAGCGAGCCAGATAAGAGAGCGAGCAAGACAAAAGAGCAAGCGAGCTAGCCAGATATGAGAGCAAGCGAGCTAGCCAGATATGAGAGCAAGCGAGCGAGCCAGATTTGAGAGCGAGCGAGCCAGATATGCGAGCGAGTCAGATAAGAGAGCGAGCCAGACAAGAGAGCAAGCGAGCGAGCCAGATATGAGAGCAAGCGAGCCAGCCAGATATGAGAGCGAGCGAGCCAGATAAGAGAGCGAGCCAGACAAGAGAGCAAGCAAGCGAGCCAGATATGAGAGCAAGCAAGATATGGGAGAGAGCGAGCCAGACATGAGAGCGAGCGAGTAAGATATGAAAGCAAGCGAGCCAGATATGAGAGCGAACGAGCCAGAAATGAGAGCAAGCGAGCCAGCCAGATGTGAGAGCGAGCGAGCCAGATATGCGAGCAAGCCAGATAAGAGAGCGAGCCAGACAAGAGAGCAAGCGAGAAAGCCAGATATGAGAGCGAGCGAGCCAGACATGAGAGCAAGCGAGCGAGCCAGATATGAGAGCGAGCGAGCCAGATAAGAGATCAAGCCAGACAAGAGAGCAAGCGTGCGAGCCAGATATGCTAGCGAGCAAGCCAGATAAGAGAGCGAGCCAGACAAGAGAGCAAGCGAGCAAGCCAGATATGAGAGCAAGCGAGCCAGCCAGATATGAGAGCAAGCGAGCGAGCCAGATTTGAGAGCGAGCGAGCCAGTTATGCGAGCGAGCCAGATAAGAGAGCGAGCAAGACAAGAGAGCAAGCGAGCTAGCCAGATATGAGAGCAAGCGAGCGAGCCAGATTTGAGAGCGAGCGAGCCAGTTATGCGAGCGAGCCAGATAAGAGAGCGAGCCAGACAAGAGAGCAAGCGAGCGTGCCAGATATGAGAGCAAGCGAGCGAGCCGAATATGAGAGCAAGCGAGCAAGCCAGATATGAGAGTGAGCGAGCATGCCAGATATGAGAGCAAGCGAGCGAGCCAGATATGCAAACGAGCCATAAAAGAGAGTGAGACAGACAAGAGAGCAAGCGAGCGAGCCAGATATGAGAGCAAGCGAGCCAGCCAGAAATGAGAGCAAGCGAGCCAGCCAGATGTGAGAGCGAGCGAGCCAGATATGCGAGCGAGCCAGATAAGAGAGCGAGCCAGACAAGAGAGCAAGTGAGAAAGCCAGATATGAGAGCGAGCCAGACATGAGAGCAAGCGAGCCAGACATGAGAGCAAGCGAGCGAGCCAGATATGAAAGCGAGCGAGCCAGATAAGAGAGCAAGCCAGACAAGAGAGCAAGCGTGCGAGCCAGATATGCTAGCGAGCAAACCAGATAAGAGAGCGAGCCAGACAAGAGAGCAAGCGAGCGATCCAGATATGAGAGCAAGCGAGCCAGCCAGATATGAGAGCGAGCGAGCCAGATAAGAGAGGGAGCAAGACAAGAGAGCAAGCGAGCTAGCCACATTTGAGAGCAAGCGAGCGAGCCAGATGTGAGAGCGAGCGAGCAAGATATGCGAGCGAGCCAGATAAGAGAGCGAGCCAGACAAGAGAGCAGCGAGCAAGCCAGATGTGAGAGAGAGTAAGCCAGATAAGAGAGCGAGCCAGACAATTAAGCAAGCGAGCGAGCCAGATCTGAGAGCAAGAGAGCCAGATATGAGAGCAAGCGAGCGAGCCAGATATGAGAGCAAGCGAGCCAGCCAGATATGAGAGCGAGCGTGCCAGATAAGAGAGCGAGCAAGACAAGAGAGCAAGCGAGCTAGCCAGATATGAGAGCAAGCGAGCTAGCCAGATATGAGAGCAAGCGAGCGAGCCAGATTTGAGAGCGAGCGAGCCAGATATGCGAGCGAGTCAGATAAGAGAGCGAGCCAGACAAGAGAGCAAGCGAGCGAGCCAGATATGAGAGCAAGCCAGATATGAGAGCGAGGGAGCCAGACATGAGAGCGAGCGAGTAAGATATGAAAGCGAGCGAGCCAGATATGAGAGCGAACGAGCCAGACATGAGAGCAAGCGAGCGAGCCACATTTGAGAGCAAGCGAGCGAGCCAGATGTGAGAGCGAGCGAGCGAGCGAGATATGCGAGCGAGCCAGATAAGAGAGGGAGCCAGACAATTAAGCAAGCGAGCGAGCCAGATATGAGAGCAAGAGAGCCAGATATGAGAGCAAGCGAGCGAGCCAGATATGAGAGCGAGCGAGCCAGCCAGATATGAGAGCGAGCGAGCCAGATAAGAGAGCGAGCAAGACAAGAGAACAAACGAGCTAGCCAGATATGAGAGCAAGCGAGCTAGCCAGATATGAGAGCAAGCAAGCGAGCCAGATTTGAGAGTGAGCGCGCAAGATATGCGAGCGAGCCAGATAAGAGAGCGAGCCAGACAAGAGAGCAAGCGAGCGAGCCAGATATGAGAGCAAGCGAGCAAGCCAGATATGAGAGCAAGCGAGCCAGACATGAGACGGAGCGAGTAAGATATGAGAGCGAGCGAACCAGATATGCGAGCGAGCAAGCGAGCGAGCCAGATGTGAGAGCGAGCGAGCCAGATATGCGAGCGAGCCATAAAAGAGAGCGAGACAGACAAGAGAGCAAGCGAGCGAGCCAGATATGAGAGCAAGCTAGCAAGCCAGATATGAGAGCGAGCCAGATAAGAGAGCGAGCCAGACAAGAGAGCAAGCGAGCGAGCCAAATATGAGAGCAAGCGAGCCAGCTAGATGTGAGAGCGAGCGAGCCAGATATGTGAGCGAGCCAGATAAGAGAGCGAGCCAGACAAGAGAGCAAGCGAGCGAGCCAGACATGAGAGCAAGCGAGCGAGCCAGATATGAGAGCGAGCGAGCCAGATAAGAGAGCAAGCCAGACAAGAGAGCAAGCGTGCAAGTCAGATATGCTAGCGAGCAAGCCAGATAAGAGAGCGAGCCAGACAAGAGAGCAAGCGAGCGAGCCAGATATGAGAGCAAGCGAACCAGCCAGATATGAGAGCGAGCGAGCCAGATAAGAGAGCGAGCAAGACAAGAGAGAAAGCGAGCTAGCCAAATATGAGAGCAAGCCAGATATAAGAGCGAGCGGGGCCAGATATGCGAGCGAGCCAGATAAGAGAGCGAGCCAGACAAGAGAGCAAGCGAGCGAGCCAGATATGAGAACAAGCGAGCGAGCCAGATATGAGAGCAAGCGAGCGAGCCAGATATGAGAGCAAGCGAGCGAGCCAGATGTGAGAGCGAGCGAGCGAGATATGCGAGCGAGCCAGATAAGAGAGGGAGCCAGACAATTAAGCAAGCGAGCGAGCCAGATATGAGAGCAAGAGAGCCAGATATGAGAGCAAGCGAGCGAGCCAGATATGAGAGCGAGCGAGCCAGCCAGATATGAGAGCGAGCGAGCCAGATAAGAGAGCGAGCAAGACAAGAGAACAAACGAGCTAGCCAGATATGAGAGCAAGCGAGCTAGCCAGATATGAGAGCAAGCAAGCGAGCCAGATTTGAGAGTGAGCGCGCAAGATATGCGAGCGAGCCAGATAAGAGAGCGAGCCAGACAAGAGAGCAAGCGAGCGAGCCAGATATGAGAGCAAGCGAGCAAGCCAGATATGAGAGCAAGCGAGCCAGACATGAGACGGAGCGAGTAAGATATGAGAGTGAGCGAACCAGATATGCGAGCGAGCAAGCGAGCGAGCCAGATGTGAGAGCGAGCGAGCCAGATATGCGAGCGAGCCATAAAAGAGAGCGAGACAGACAAGAGAGCAAGCGAGCGAGCCAGATATGAGAGCAAGCTAGCAAGCCAGATATGAGAGCGAGCCAGATAAGAGAGCGAGCCAGACAAGAGAGCAAGCGAGCGAGCCAAATATGAGAGCAAGCGAGCCAGCTAGATGTGAGAGCGAGCGAGCCAGATATGTGAGCGAGCCAGATAAGAGAGCGAGCCAGACAAGAGAGCAAGCGAGCGAGCCAGACATGAGAGCAAGCGAGCGAGCCAGATATGAGAGCGAGCGAGCCAGATAAGAGAGCAAGCCAGACAAGAGAGCAAGCGTGCAAGTCAGATATGCTAGCGAGCAAGCCAGATAAGAGAGCGAGCCAGACAAGAGAGCAAGCGAGCGAGCCAGATATGAGAGCAAGCGAACCAGCCAGATATGAGAGCGAGCGAGCCAGATAAGAGAGCGAGCAAGACAAGAGAGAAAGCGAGCTAGCCAAATATGAGAGCAAGCCAGATATGAGAGCGAGCGGGGCCAGATATGCGAGCGAGCCAGATAAGAGAGCGAGCCAGACAAGAGAGCAAGCGAGCGAGCCAGATATGAGAACAAGCGAGCGAGCCAGATATGAGAGCAAGCGAGCGAGCCAGATATGAGAGCAAGCGAGCAAGCCAGATATGAGAGCAAGCGAGCAAGCCAGATATGAGAGCGAGCGAGCCAGACATGAGAGCGAGCGAGCCAGATATGCGAGCGAGCGAGCGAGCCAGATAAGAGAGCGAGCCAGAAAAGTGAGCAAGCGAGCGAGCCAGATGTGAGAGCAAGGGAGCCAGATATGCGAGCGAGCCATAAAAATGAGCGAGACAGACAAGAGAGCAAGCGAGCGAGCCAGATATGAGAGCAAGCTAGCAAGGCAGATATAAGAGCCAGCCAGATAAGAAAGCAAACCAGACAAGAGAACAAGCGAGCCAGATATGAGAGCAAGGGAGCCAGCTAGATGTGAGAGCGAGCGAGCCAGGTATGAGAGCGAGCCAGATAAGAGAGCGAGCCAGACAAGAGAGCAAGCGAGAAAGCCAGATATGAGAGCGAGCGAGCCAGACATGAGAGCAAGCGAGCGAGCCAGATATGAGAGCGAGCGAGCCAGATAAGAGAGCAAGCCAGACAAGAGAGCAAGCGTGCGAGCCAGATATGCTAGCGAGCTAGCCAGATAAGAGAGCGAGCCAGACAAGAGAGCAAGCGAGCGAGCCAGATATGAGAGCAAGCGAGCCAGCCAGATATGAGAGCGAGCGAGCCAGATAAGAGAGCGAGCAAGACAAGAGAGCAAGCGAGCTAGCCAGATATGAGAGCAAGCGAGCGAGCCAGATAAGAGAGCGAGCCAGACAAGAGAGCAAGCGAGCGAGCCAGATATGAGAGCAAGCGAGCGAGCCGGATATGAGAGCAAGCGAGCAAGCCAGATATGAGAGCAAGCGAGCGAGCCAGATTTGAGAGCGAGCGAGCCAGATATGCGAGCAAGCCATAAAAGAGAGCGAGACAGACAAGAGAGCAAGCGAGCGAGCCAGATATGAGAGCAAGCGAGCCAGCCAGAAATGAGAGCAAGCGAGCCAGCCAGATGTGAGAGCGAGCGAGCCAGATATGCGAGCAAGCCAGATAAGAGAGCGAGCCAGACAAGAGAGCAAGCGAGAAAGCCAGATATGAGAGCGAGAGAGCCAGACATGAGAGCAAGCGAGCAAGCCAGATATGAGAGCGATCGAGCCAGATAAGAGAGCGAGCCAGACAAGAGAGCAAGCGAGCGAGCCAGATATGAGAGCAAGCGAGCAAGCCAGATATGAGAGAGAGCCAGATAAGAGAGTGAACTAGACAAGAGAGCAAGCGAGAAAGCCAGATATGAGAGCGAGCGAGCCAGACATGAGAGCAAGCGAGCGAGCCAGATATGAGAGCGAAAAGCCAGACATGAGAGCAAGCGAGCGAGCCAGATATGAGAGCGAGCGAGCCAGATAAGAGACCAAGCCAGACAAGAGAGCAAGCGTGCGAGCCAGATATGCTAGCGAGCAAGCCAGATAAGAGAGCGAGCCAGACAAGAGAGCAAGCGAGCGAGCCAGATATGAGAGCAAGCGAACCGGCCAGATATGAGAGCGAGCGAGCCAGATAAGAGAGCGAGCAAGACAAGAGAGAAAGCGAGCTAGCCAAATATGAGAGCAAGCGAGCGAGCCAGATTTGAGAGCTAGCGAGCCAGCTATGCGAGCGAGCCAGATAAGAGAGCGAGCCAGACAAGAGAGCAAGCGAGCAAGCCCGATATGAGAACAAGCCAGATAAGAGAGCGACCAGACAAGAGAGCAAGTGAGAAAGCCAGATATGAGAGCGAGCGAGCCAGACATGAGAGCAAGCGAGCGAGCCAGATATGAGAGCGATCGAGCCAGATAAGAGAGCAAGCCAGACAAGAGAGCAAGCGTGCGAGCCAGATATGAGAGCAAGCGAGCGAGCCAGATGTGAGAGCGAGACAGATAAGAGAGCAAGCCAGAAAAGAGAGCAAGCGAGCGAGCCAGATATGCTAGCGAGCAAGCCAGATAAGAGAGTGAGCCAGACAAGAGAGCAAGTGAGCCAAATGTGAGAGCGAGCGAGCAAGATATGCGAGCGAGCCAGATAAGAGAGCGAGCCAGACAAGAGAGCAGCGAGCGAGCCAGATATTAGAGCAAGCGAGCAAGCCAGATGTGATAGAGAGCGAGGCAGATAAGAGAGTGAGCCAGACAATTAAGCAAGCGAGCGAGCCAGGTATGAGAGCAAGCGAGCGATCCAGATATGAGAGCGAGCCAGACATGAGAGTGAGCGAGCCAGACATGAGAACGAGCGAGCCAGATATGAGAGCAAGCGAGCGAGCCAGATATGAGAGCAAGCGAGCCAGCCAGATATGAGAGCGAGCGAGCCAGATAAGAGAGCGAGCAAGACAAAAGAGCAAGCGAGCTAGCCAGATATGAGAGCAAGCGAGCTAGCCAGATATGAGAGCAAGCGAGCGAGCCAGATTTGAGAGCGAGCGAGCCAGATATGCGAGCGAGTCAGATAAGAGAGCGAGCCAGACAAGAGAGCAAGCGAGCAAGCCAGATATGAGAGCAAGTCAGATATGGGAGAGAGCGAGCCAGACATGAGAGCGAGCGAGTAAGATATGAAAGCGAGCGAGCCAGATATGAGAGCGAACGAGCCAGAAATGAGAGCAAGCGAGCCAGCCAGATGTGAGAGCGAGCGGGCCAGATATGCGAGCGAGCCAGAGAAGAGAGCGAGCCAGACAAGAGAGCAAGCGAGCGAGCCAGATATGAGAAAAAGCGAGCGAGCCAGATATGAGAGCAAGCGAGCGAGCCAGATATGAGAGCAAGCGAGCGAGCCAGATATGAGAGCAAGCGAGCGAGCCAGATTTGAGAGCGAGCGAGCCAGATATGCGAGCCAGAGAAGAGAGCGAGCCAGACAAGAGAGCAAGCGAGCGAGCCAGATATGAGAAAAAGCGAGCGAGCCAGATATGAGAGCAAGCGAGCGAGCCAGATATGAGAGCAAGCGAGCAAGCCAGATATGAGAGCAAGCGAGCGAGCCAGATTTGAGAGCGAGCGAGCCAGATATGCGAGCGAGCCAGATAAGAGAGTGAGCCAGACAAGAGAGCAAGCGAGCGAGCCAGATATGAGAGTAAGCGAGCGAGCCAGATATGAGAGCAAGCGAGCAAGCCAGATATGAGAGCGAAGCGAGCCAGACATGAGAGCGAGCGAGCCAGATATGCGAGCGAGCCAGATAAGAGAGCGAGCCAGACAAGAGAGCAAGCGAGCGAGCCAGATGTGAGAGCAAGCTAGCCAGATATGAGAGCGAGCCATAAAAGAGAGCGAGACAGACAAGAGAGCAAGCGAGCGAGCCAGATATGAGAGCGAGCTAGCAAGGCAGATATAAGAGCGAGCCAGATAAGAGAGCGAGCCAGACAAGAGAGCAAGCGAGCCAGATATGAGAGCAAGCGAGCCAGCTAGATGTGAAAGCGAGCGAGCCAGGTATGCGAGCGAGCCAGATAAGAGAGCGAGCCAGACAAGAGAGCAAGCGAGAAAGCCAGATATGAGAGCAAGCGAGCGAGCCAGAAAGAGAGCAAGCGAGCCAGCCAGATGTCAGAGCAAGCGAGCCAGATATGCGAGCGAGCCAGATATGCGAGCAAGCCAGATAAGAGAGCGAGCCAGACAAGAGAGCAAGCGAGAAAGCCAGATATGAGAGCGAGCGAGCCAGACATGAGAGCAAGCGAGCGAGCCAGACATGAGAGCAAGCGAGCGAGCCAGATATGAAAGCGAGCAAGCCAGATAAGAGAGCGAGACAGACAAGAGAGCAAGCGAGCGAGCCAGTTATGAGAGCAAGCGAGCCAGCCAGAAAGAGAGCAAGCGAGCCAGCCAGATGTCAGAGCGAGCGAGCCAGATATGCGAGCGAGCCAGATATGCGAGCAAGCCAGATAAGAGTGCGAGCCAGACAAGAGAGCAAGCGAGAAAGCCAGATATGAGAGCGAGCGAGCCAGACATGAGAGCAAGCGAGCGAGCCAGACATGAGAGCAAGCGAGCGAGCCAGATATGAAAGCGAGCAAGCCAGATAAGAGAGCGAGACAGACAAGAGAGCAAGCGAGCGAGCCAGATATGAGAGCAAGCTAGCAAGCCAGATATGAGAGCGAGCCAGATAAGAGAGCGAGCCAGACAAGAGAGCAAGCGAGCGAGCCAGATATGCTAGCGAGCAAACCAGATAAGAGAGCGAGCCAGACAAGAGAGCAAGCGAGCGAGCCAGATATGAGAGCAAGCGAGCCAGCCAGATATAAGAGCGAGCGAGCCAGATAAGAGAGCGAGCAAGACAAGAGAGCAAGCGAGCTAGCCACATTTGAGAGCAAGCGAGCGAGCCAGATGTGAGAGCGAGCGAGCAAGATATGCGAGCGAGCCAGATAAGAGAGCGAGCCAGACAAGAGAGCAGCGAGCAAGCCAGATGTGAGAGAGAGCTAGCCAGATAAGAGAGCGAGCCAGACAATTAAGCAAGCAAGCGAGCCAGATATGAGAGCAAGAGAGCCACATATGAGAGCAAGCGAGCTAGCCAGATATGAGAGCAAGCAAGCGAGCCAGATTTGAGAGTGAGCGCGCAAGATATGCGAGCGAGCCAGATAAGAGAGCGAGCCAGACAAGAGAGCAAGCGAGCGAGCCAGATATGAGAGCAAGCGAGCAAGCCAGATATGAGAGCGAGCGAGCCAGACATGAGACGGAGCGAGTAAGATATGAGAGCGAGCGAACCAGATATGCGAGCGAGCCATAAAAGAGAGCGAGACAGACAAGAGAGCAAGCGAGCGAGCCAGATATGAGAGCAAGCTAGCAAGCCAGATATGAGAGCGAGCCAGATAAGAGAGCGAGCCAGACAAGAGAGCAACCGAGCGAGCCAAATATGAGAGCAAGCGAGCCAGCTAGATGTGAGAGCGAGCGAGCCAGATATGTGAGCGAGCCAGATAAGAGAGCGAGCCAGACAAGAGAGCAAGCGAGCGAGCCATATATGAGAGCAAGCGAGCGAGCCAGATATGACAGCGAGCGAGCCAGATAAGAGAGCAAGCCAGACAAAAGAGCAAGCGTGCAAGCCAGATATGCTAGCGAGCAAGCCAGATAAGAGAGCGAGCCAGACAGGAGAGCAAGCGAGCGAGCCAGATATGAGAGCAAGCGAACCAGCCAGATATGAGAGCGAGCGAGCCAGATATGCGAGCGAGCCAGATAAGAGAGCAAGCCAGACAAGAGAGCAAGCGAGCGAGCCAGATATGAGAACAAGCGAGCGAGCCAGATATGAGAGCAAGCGAGCAAGCCAGATATGAGAGCAAGCGAGCAAGCCAGATATGAGAGCGAGCGAGTCAGACATGAGAGGGAGCGAGCCAGATATGCGAGCGAGCGAGCCAGATAAGAGAGCGAGCCAGACAAGAGAGCAAGCGAGCGAGCCAGATGTGAGAGCATGGGAGCCAGATATGCGTGCGAGCGATAAAAGAGAGCGAGCCAGACAAGAGAGCAAGCGAGCGAGCCAGATATGAGAGCAAGCAAACCAGCCAGATATGAGAGCGAGCGAGCCAGATATGAGAGCGAGCGAGCTAGCCAGATATGAGAGCAAGCGAGCGAGCCAGATTTGAGAGCAGCGAGCCAGATATGCGAGCGAGCCAGATAAGAGAGCGAGCCAGACAAGAGAGCAAGCGAGCGAGCCAGATAAGAGAAAAAGTGAGCGAGCCAGATATGAGAGCAAGCGAGCGAGCCAGATATGAGAGCAAGCCAGATATGAGAGCAAGCGAGCGAGCCAGATTTGAGAGCGAGCGAGCTAGATATGCGAGCGAGCCAGATAAGAGAGTGAGCCAGACAAGAGAGCAAGCGAGTGAGCCAGATATGAGAGTAAGCGAGCGAGCCAGATATGAGAGCAAGCGAGCAAGCCAGATATGAGAGCGAAGCGAGCCAGACATGAGAGCGAGCGAGCCAGATATGCGAGCGAGCCAGATAAGAGAGCGAACCAGACAAGAGAGCAAGCGAGCGAGCCAGATGTGAGAGCAAGCTAGCCAGATATGCGAGCGAGCCATAAAAGAGAGCGAGACAGACAAGAGAGCAAGCGAGCGAACCAGATATGAGAGCGAGCTAGCAAGGCAGATATAAGAGCGAGCCAGATAAGAGAGCGAGCCAGACAAGAGAGCAAGCGAGCCAGATATGAGAGCAAGCGAGCCAGCTAGATGTGAGAGCGAGCGAGCCAGGTATGCGAGCGAGCCAGATAAGAGAGCGAGCCAGACAAGAGAGCAAGCGAGAAAGCCAGATATGAGAGCGAGCCAGACATGAGAGCAAGAGAGCGAGCCAGATATGAGAGCGAGCGAGCCAGATAAGAGAGCAAGCCAGACAAGAGAGCAAGCGTGCGAGCCAGATATGCTAGCGAGCAAGCCAGTTAAGTAAGCGAGCCAGACAAGAAAACAAGCGAGCGAGCCAGATATGAGAGCAAGCGAGCCAGCCAGATATGAGAGAGAGCGAGCCAGATAAGAGAGCGAGCAAGGCAAGAGAGCAAGCGAGCTAGCCAGATATGAGAGCAAGCGAGCGAGCCAGATTTGAGAGCGAGCAAGCCAGATATGCGAGCGAGCCAGATAAGAGAGCGAGCCAGACAAGAGAGCAAGCGAGCGAGCCAGATATGAGAGCAAGCGAGCGAGCCGAATATGAGAGCAAGCGAGCAAGCCAGATATGAGACTGAGCGAGCAAGCCAGATATGAGAGCAAGCGAGCGAGCCAGATATGCAAACGAGCCATAAAAGAGAGTGAGACAGACAAGAAAGCAAGCGAGCGAGCCAGATATGAGAGCAAGCGAGCCAGCCAGACATGAGAGCAAGCGAGCCAGCCAGATGTGAGAGCGAGCGAGCCAGATAAGAGATCGAGCAAGACAAGAGAGCAAGCGAGCTAGCCAGATATGAGAGCAAGCGAGCGAGCCAGATTTGAAAGCGAGCGAGCCAGATATGCGAGCGAGCCAGATAAGAGAGCGAGCCAGACAAGAGAGCAAGCGAGCGAGCCAGACAAGAGAGCAAGCGAGCGAGCCAGATATGAGAAAAAGCGAGCGAGCCAGATATGAGAGCAAGCGAGCGAGCCAGATATGAGAGCAAGCGAGCAAGCCAGATATGAGAGCGAGCGAGCCAGACATGAGACGGAGCGAGTAAGATATGAGAGCGAGCGAACCAGATATGCGAGCGAGCCATAAAAGAGAGCGAGACAGACAAGAGAGCAAGCCAGATATGAGAGCAAGCTAGCAAGCCAGATATGAGAGCGAGCCAGATAAGAGAGCGAGCCAGACAAGAGAGTAAGCGAGCGAGCCAAATATGAGAGCAAGCGAGCCAGCTAGATGTGAGAGCGAGCGAGCCAGATATGTGAGCGAGCCAGATAAGAGAGCGAGCCAGACAAGAGAGCAAGCGAGCGAGCCAGATATGAGAGAAAGCGAGCGAGCCAGATATGAGAGAGAGCGAGCCAGATAAGAGAGCAAGCCAGACAAAAGAGCAAGCGTGCAAGCCAGATATGCTAGCGAGCAAGACAGATAAGAGAGCGAGCCAGACAGGAGTGCAAGCGAGCGAGCCAGATATGAGAGCAAGCGAACCAGCCAGATATGAGAGCGAGCGAGCCAGATATGCGAGCGAGCCAGATAAGAGAGCGAGCCAGACAAGAGAGCAAGCGAGCGAGCCAGATATGAGAACAAGCGAGCGAGCCAGATATGAGAGCAAGCGAGCAAGCCAGATATGAGAGCAAGCGAGCAAGCCAGATATGAGAGCGAGCGAGCCAGATATGCGAGCGAGCGAGCCAGATAAGAGAGCGAGCCAGACAAGAGAGCAAGCGAGCGAGCCAGATGTGAGAGCAAGGGAGCCAGATATGCGTGCGAGCGATAAAAGAGAGCGAGACAGACAAGAGAGCAAACGAGCGAGCCAGATATGAGAGCGAGCTAGCAAGGCAGATATAAGAGCGAGCCAGATAAGAAAGCGAGCCAGACAAGAGAGCAAGCGAGCCAGATATGAGAGCAAGGGAGACAGCTAGATGTGAGAGCGTGCGAGCCAGGTATGAGAGCGAGCCAGATAAGAGAGCGAGCCAGACAACAGAGCAAGCGAGAAAGCCAGATATGAGAGCGAGCGAGCCAGACATGAGAGCAAGCGAGCGAGCCAGATATGAGAGCGATCGAGCCAGATAAGAGAGCAAGCGTGCGAGCCAGATATGCTAGCGAGCAAGCCAGATAAGAGAGCGAGCCAGACAAAAGAGCAAGCGAGCGAGCCAGATATGAGAGCAAGCGAGCGAGCCAGATGTGAGAGCGAGACAGATAAGAGAGCAAGCCAGACAAGAGAGTAAGCGAGCGAGCCAGATATGAGAGTAAGCGAGCGAGCCAGCTATGAGAGCAAGCGAGCAAGCCAGATATGAGAGCGAGCGAGCCAGACATGAGAGCGAGCGAGCCAGATATGCGAGCGAGCGAGCCAGATAAGAGAGCGAGCCAGACAAGAGAGCAAGCGAGCGAGCCAGATGTGAGAGCATGGGAGCCAGATATACGTGCGAGCGATAAAAGAGAGCGAGCCAGACAAGAGAGCAAGCGAGCGAGCCAGATATGAGAGCAAGCAAACCAGCCAGATATGAGAGCGAGCGAGCCAGATATGAGAGCGAGCCATAAAAGAGAGCGAGACAGACAAGAGAGCAAGCGAGCGAGCCAGATATGAGAGCGAGCTAGCAAGGCAGATATAAGAGCGAGCCAGATAAGAGAGCGAGCCAGACAGGAGAGCAAGCGAGCCAGATATGAGAGCGAGCCAGATAAGAGACCGACCCAGACAAGAGAGCAAGCGAGCGAGCCAGATATGAGAGCAAGCGAGCGAGCCGGATATGAGAGCAAGCGAGCGAGCCAGATATGAGAGCGATCGAGCCAGATAAGAGAGCAAGCGAGCGAGCCAGATATGAGAGCAAGCGAGCGAGCCAGACATGAGAGCAAGCGAGCGAGCCAGATATGAGAGCGATCGAGCCAGATAAGAGAGCAAGCGTGCGAGCCAGATATGCTAGCGAGCAAGCCAGATAAGAGAGCGAGCCAGACAAGAGAGCAAGTGAGCGAGCCAGATATGAGAGCAAGCGAGCGAGCCAGATGTTAGAGCGAGACAGATAAGAGAGCAAGCCAGAAAAGAGAGCAAGCGTGCGAGCCAGATATGCTAGCGAGCAAGCCAGATAAGAGAGCGAGCCAGACAAGAGAGCAAGCGAGCGAGCCAGATATGAGAGCAATCGAACCAGCCAGATATGAGAACGAGCGAGCCAGATATGAGAGCGAGCAAGACAAGAGAGAAAGCGAGCTAGCCAAATATGAGAGCAAGCGAGTGAGCCAGATATGAGAGCAAGCGAGCGAGCCAGATATGAGAGCAAGCGAGCAAGCCAGATATGAGAGCAAGCGAGCGAGCCAGATTTGAGAGCGAGCGAGCCAGATATGCGAGCGAGCCAGAGAAGAGAGCGAGCCAGACAAGAGAGCAAGCGAGCGAGCCAGATATGAGAAAAAGCGAGCGAGCCAGATATGAGAGCAAGCGAGCGAGCCAGATATGAGAGCAAGCGAGCAAGCCAGATATGAGAGCAAGCGAGCAAGCCAGATTTGAGAGCGAGCGAGCCAGATATGCGAGCGAGCCAGATAAGAGAGTGAGCCAGACAAGAGAGCAAGCGAGCGAGCCAGATATGAGAGTAAGCGAGCGAGCCAGATATGAGAGCAAGCGAGCAAGCCAGATATGAGAGCGAAGCGAGCCAGACATGAGAGCGAGCGAGCCAGATATGCGAGCGAGCGAGCCAGATAAGAGAGCGAGCCAGACAAGAGAGCAAGCGAGCGAGCCAGATGTGAGAGCAAGCTAGCCAGATATGCGAGCGAGCCATAAAAGAGAGCGAGACAGACAAGAGAGCAAGCGAGCGAGCCAGATATGAGAGCGAGCTAGCAAGGCAGATATAAGAGCGAGCCAGATAAGAGAGCAAGCCAGACAAGAGAGCAAGCGAGCCAGATATGAGAGCAAGCGAGCCAGCTAGATGTGAGAGCGAGCGAGCCAGGTATGCGAGCGAGCCAGATAAGAGAGCGAGCCAGACAAGAGAGCAAGCGAGAAAGCCAGATATGAGAGCGAGCGAGCCAGACATGAGAGCAAGCGAGCGAGCCAGATATGAGAGCGAGCGAGCCAGATAAGAGAGCAAGCCAGACAAGAGAGCAAGCGTGCGAGCCAGATATGCTAGCGAGCAAGCCAGATAAGAGAGCGAGCCAGACAAGAGAGCAAGCGAGCGAGCCAGATATGAGAGCAAGCGAGCCAGCCAGATATGAGAGCGAGCGAGCCAGATAAGAGAGCGAGCAAGACAAGAGAGCAAGCGAGCTAGCCAGATATGAGAGCAAGCGAGCGAGCCAGATTTGAGAGCGAGCGAGCATGATATGCGAGCGAGCCAGTTAAGAGAGCGAGCCAGACAAGAGAGCAAGCGAGCGAGCCAGATATGAGAGCAAGCGAGCGAGCCGAATATGAGAGCAAGCGAGCAAGCCAGATATGAGACTGAGCTAGCAAGCCAGATATGAGAGCAAGCGAGCGAGCCAGTTATGCAAACGAGCCATAAAAGAGAGTGAGACAGACAAGAGAGCAAGCGAGCGAGCCAGATATGAGAGCAAGCGAGCCAGCCAGAAATTAGAGCAAGCGAGCCAGCCAGATGTGAGAGCGAGCGCTCCAGATATGCGAGCGAGCCAGATATGCGAGCGAGCCAGATAAGAGAGCGAGCCAGACAAGAGAGCAAGCGAGAAAGCCAGATATGAGAGCGAGCAAACCAGACATGAGAGCAAGCGGGCGAGCCAGACATGAGAGCAAGTGAGCGAGCCAGATATGAAAGCGAGCGAGCCAGATAAGAGAGCAAGCCAGACAAGAGAGCAAGCGTGCGAGCCAGAAATGCTAGCGAGCAAACCAGATAAGAGAGCGAGCCAGACAAGAGAGCAAGCGAGCGAGCCAGATATGAGAGCAAGCGAGCCAGCCAGATATGAGAGCGAGCGAGCCAGATAAGAGAGCGAGCAAGACAAGAGAACAAGCGAGCTAGCCAGATATGAGAGCAAGCGAGCGAGCCAGATTTGAGAGCGAGCGAGACAGATATGCGAGCGAGCCAGATAAGAGAGCGAGCCAGACAAGAGAGCAAGCGAGCGAGCCAGATATGAGAACAAGCGAGCGAGCCGGATATGAGAGAAAGCGAGCAAGCCAGATATGAGAGCAAGCGAGCGAGACAGATTTGAGAGCGAGCGAGCCATAAAAGAGAGCGAGCCAGACAAGACAGCAAGCGAGCGAGCCAGATATGAGAGCAAGCGAGCGAGCCAGATATGAGAGCAAGCAAGCCAGCCAGATGTGAGAGCGAGCGAGCCAGATATGCGAGCAAGCCATATAAGAGAGCAAGCCAGATATGAGAGCAAGAGAGCAAGCCAGATATGAGAGCAAGCGAGCGAGCCAGATTTGGGAGCAAGCCAGATATAAGAGCAAGCGAGCGAGACAGATATTCGAGCGAGCCAGATAAGAGAGCGAGCCAGACAAGAAAGCAAACAAGCGAGCCAGATATGAGAGATAGCGAGCGAGCCAGATATGAGAGCAAGCGAGCAAGCCAGATATGAGAGCGAGCGAGCCAGACATGAGAGCGAGCGAGCCAGATATGCGAGCGAGCGAGCCATATAAGAGAGCGAGCCAGACAAGAGAGCAAGCGAGCGAGCCAGATGTGAGAGCGAGCGAGCCATAAAAGAGAGCGAGACAGACAAGAGAGCAAGCCACATATGAGAGCAAGCGAGCGAGCCAGATTTGAGAGCAAGTGAGCGAGCCAGATATGCGAGCGAGCCAGATAAGAGAGCGAGCCAGATAAGAGAGCGAGCCAGACAAGAGAGCAAGCGAGCGAGCCAGATATGAGAGATAGCGAGCGAGCCAGATATGAGAGCAAGCGAGCAAGCAAGATATGAGAGCGAGCGAGCCAGCCAGATATGAGAGCGAGCGAGCCAGACATGAGAGCGAGCGAGCCAGATATGCGAGCGAGCGAGCCATATAAGAGAGCGAGCCAGACAAGAGAGCAAGCGAGCGAGCCAGATGTGAGAGCGAGCGAGCCATAAAAGAGAGCGAGACAGACAAGAGAGCAAGCCACATATGAGAGCAAGCGAGCGAGCCAGATTTGAGAGCAAGTGAGCGAGCCAGATATGCGAGCGAGCCAGATAAGAGAACGAGCCAGACAAGAGAGCAAGCGAGCGAGCCAGATATGAGAGATAGCGAGCGAGCCAGATATGAGAGCAAGCGAGCAAGCAAGATATGAGAGCGAGCGAGCCAGCCAGATATGAGAGCGAGCGAGCCAGACATGAGAGCGAGCCAGATATGCGAGCGAGCGAGCCAGATAAGAGAGCGAGCCAGACAAGAGAGCAAGCAAGCGAGCCAGATGTGAGAGCGAGCGAGCCAAATATGCGAGCGAGCCATAAAAGAGAGCAAGACAGACGAGAGCAAGCGAGCGAGCCAGATATGAGAGCAAGCTAGCAAGCCAGATATGAGAGCGAGCCAGATAAGAGAGCGAGCCAGACAAGAGAGCAAGTGAGCGAGCCAGATATGAGAGCAACGAGCCAGCTAGATGTGAGAGCGAGCGAGCCAGGTATGCGAGCTAGCCAGATAAGAGAGCGAGCGAGCCAGGTATGCGAGCTAGCCAGATAAGAGAGCGAGCCAGACAAGAGAGCAAGCGAGCCAGATATGAGAGCAAGCGAGCGAGCCAGATATGAGAGCAAGCGAGCGAGCCAGAAATGAGAGCAAGCGAGCCAGCCAGAAATGAGAGCAAGCGAGCCAGCCAGATGTGAGAGCAAGTGAGTGATCCAGATATGCGAGCGAGCCAGACAAGAGCGCAAGCGAGCAAGCCAGATATGAGAGCAAGCGAGTGAGCCAGATGTGAGAGCGAGCGAGCCAGATATGCGAGCGAGCCTGATAAGAGAGCGAGCCAGACAAGAGAGCAAGCGAGCAAGCCAGATATGAGAGCAAGCGAGCCAGCCAGATGTGAGAGCGAGCGAGCCAGATATGCGAGCGAGCCAGATAAGAGAGCGAGCCAGACAAGAGAGCAAGCGAGCTAGCCAGATATGAGAGCAAGCGAGCGAGCCAGATTTGAGAGCGAGCGAGCCAGATATGCGAGCGAGCCAGATAAGAGAGCGAGCCAGACAAGAGAGCAAGCGAGCGAGCCAGATATGAGAGCAAGCGAGCGAGCCGGATATGAGAGCAAGCGAACAAGCCAGATATGAGAGCAAGCGAGCGAGCCAGATTTGAGAGCAAGCAAGCCAGATATGCAAGCGAGCCATAAAAGAGAGCGAGACAGACAAGAGAGCAAGCGAGAGAGCCAGATATGAGAGCAAGCTAGCAAGCCAGATATGAGAGCGAACCAGACAAGTGAGCAAGCGAGCGAGCCAGATATGAGAGCAAGCGAGCGAGCCAGATATGAGAGCAAGCAAGCCAGCCAGATGTGAGAGCGAGCGAGCCAGATATGCGAGCGAGCCAGATAAGAGAGCGAGCCAGACAAGAGAGCAAGCGAGCGTGCCAGATATGAGAGCAAACGAGCGAGCCAGATATGAGAGTGAGGGAGCCAGACATGAGTGCAAGCGAGCGAGCCAGATATGAGAGCAAGTGAGTGATCCAGATATGCGAGCGAGCCAGACAAGAGCGCAAGCGAGCAAGCCAGATATGAGAGCAAGCGAGTGAGCCAGATGTGAGAGCGAGCGAGCCAGATATGCGAGCGAGCCTGATAAGAGAGCGAGCCAGACAAGAGAGCAAGCGAGCAAGCCAGATATGAGAGCAAGCGAGCGAGCCAGATGTGAGAGCGAGCGAGCCAGATAGGCAAGCGAGCAAATAAGAGAGCGAGCCAGACAAGAGAGCAAGCGAGCGAGCCAGATATGAGAGCAAGCGAGCAAGCTAGATATGAGAGCGAGCCAGATAAGAGAGCGAGCCAGACAAGAGAGCAAGCGAGCAAGCCAAATATGAGAGCAAGCGAGCCAGCTAGATGTGAGAGCGAGCGAGCCAGATATGTGAGCGAGCCAGATAAGAGAGCGAGCCAGACAAGAGAGCAAGCGAGCGAGCCAGATATGAGAGCAAGCAAGCGAGCCAGATATGAGAGCGAGCGAGCCAGATAAGAGAGCAAGCCAAACAAGAGAGCAAGCGTGCAAGCAAGATATGCTAGCGAGCAAGCCAGATAAGAGAGCGAGCCAGACAAGAGAGCAAGCGAGCGAGCCAGATATGAGAGCAAGCGAACCAGCCAGATATGAGAGCGAGCGAGCCAGATAAGAGAGCGAGCAAGACAAGAGAGAAAGAGAGCTAGCCAAATATGAGAGCAAGCGAGCGAGCCAGATATGAGAGCGAGCGAGACAGATATGCGAGCGAGCCAGATAAGAGAGCGAGCCAGACAAGAGAGCAAGCGAGCGAGCCAGATATGAGAACAAGCGAGCGAGCCAGATATGAGAGCGAGCCAGATAAGAGAGCGACCATACAAGAGAGCAAGTGAGAAAGCCAGATATGAGAGCGAGCCAGACATGAGAGCAAGCGAGCGAGCCAGATATGAGAGCGATCGAGCCAGATAAGAGAGCAAGCCAGACAAGAGAGCAAGCGTGCGAGCCAGATATGCTAACGAGCAAGCCAGATAAGAGAGCGAGCCAGACAAGAGAGCAAGCGAGCGAGCCAGATATGAGAGCAAGCGAGCGAGCCAGATGTGAGAGCGAGACAGATAAGAGAGCAAGCCAGACAAGAGAGCAAGCGTGCGAGCCAGATATGCTAGCGAGCAAGCCAGATAAGAGAGCGAGCCAGACAAGAGAGCAAGCGAGCGAGCCAGATATGAGAGTAGGCGAACCAGCCAGATATGAGAGCGAGCGAGCCAGATATGAGAGTGAGCAAGACAAGAGAGAAAGCGAGCTAGCCAAATATGAGAGCAAGTGAGCGTGCCAGACAAGAGAGCGAGCGAGCCAGATATGCGAGCGAGCCAGAGAAGAGAGCGAGCCAGACAAGAGAGCAAGCGAGCGAGCCAGATATGAGAAAAAGCGAGCGAGCCAGATATGAGAGCAAGCGAGCGAGACAGACAAGAGAGCAAGCGAGGGAGCCAGATATCAGAGCAAGCTAGCAAGCCAGATATGAGAGCGAGCCAGATAAGAGAGCGAGCCAGACAAGAGAGCAAGCGAGCGAGCCAAATATGAGAGCAAGCGAGCCAGCTAGATGTGAGAGCGAGCGAGCCAGATATGTGAGCGAGCCAGATAAGAGAGCGAGCCAGACAAGAGAGCAAGCGAGCGAGCCAGATATGAGAGCAAGCAAGCGAGCCAGATATGAGAGCGAGCGAGCCAGATAAGAGAGCAAGCCAGACAAAAGAGCAAGCGTGCAAGCCAGATATGCTAGCGAGCGAGCCAGATAAGAGAGTGAGCCAGACAAGAGAGCAAGCGAGCGAGCCAGATATGAGAGCAAGCGAACCAGCCAGATATGAGAGCGAGCGAGCCAGATAAGAGAGCGAGCAAGACAAGAGAGAAAGAGAGCTAGCCAAATATGAGAGCAAGCGAGCGAGCCAGATATGAGAGCGAGCGAGCCAGATATGCGAGCGAGCCAGATAAGAGAGCGAGCCAGACAAGAGAGCAAGCGAGCGAGCCAGATATGAGAACAAGCGAGCGAGCCAGATATGAGAGCAAGCGAGCGAGCCAGATATGAGAGCAAGCGAGCAAGCCAGATATGAGAGCAAGCGAGCGAGCCAGATTTGAGAGCGAGCGAGCTAGATATGCGAGCGAGCCAGATAAGAGAGTGAGCCAGACAAGAGAGCAAGCGAGCGAGCCAGATATGAGAGTAAGCGAGCGAGCCAGATATGAGAGCAAGCGAGCAAGCCAGATATGAGAGCGAAGCGAGCCAGACATGAGAGCGAGCGAGCCAGATATGCGAGCGAGCCAGATAAGAGAGCAAACCAGACAAGAGAGCAAGCGAGCGAGCCAGATGTGAGAGCAAGCTAGCCAGATATGCGAGCGAGCCACAAAAGAGAGCGAGACAGACAAGAGAGCAAGCGAGCGAGCCAGATATGAGAGCGAGCTAGCAAGGCAGATATAAGAGCGAGCCAGATAAGAGAGCGAGCCAGACAAGAGAGCAAGCGAGCCAGATATGAGAGCAAGCGAGCCAGCTAGATGTGAGAGCGAGCGAGCCAGGTATGCGAGCGAGCAAGCCAGATAAGAGAGCGAGCCAGACAAGAAAGCAAGCGAGCGAGCCAGATATGAGAGCAAGCGAGCCAGCCAGATATGAGAGAGAGCGAGCCAGATAAGAGAGCGAGCAAGGCAAGAGAGCAAGCGAGCTAGCCAGATATGAGAGCAAGCGAGCGAGCCAGATTTGAGAGCGAGCAAGCCAGATATGCGAGCGAGCCAGATAAGAGAGCGAGCCAGACAAGAGAGCAAGCGAGCGAGCCAGATATGAGAGCAAGCGAGCGAGCCGAATATGAGAGCAAGCGAGCAAGCCAGATATGAGAGTGAGCGAGCAAGCCAGATATGAGAGCAAGCGAGCGAGCCAGATATGCAAACGAGCCATAAAAGAGAGTGAGACAGACAAGAGAGCAAGCGAGCGAGCCAGATATGAGAGCAAGCGAGCCAGCCAGACATGAGAGCAAGCGAGCCAGCCAGATGTGAGAGTGAGCGAGCCAGATAAGAGATCGAGCAAGACAAGAGAGCAAGCGAGCTAGCCAGATATGAGAGCAAGCGAGCGAGCCAGATTTGAAAGCGAGCGAGCCAGATATGCGAGCGAGCCAGATAAGAGAGCGAGCCAGACAAGAGAGCAAGCGAGCGAGCCAGACAAGAGAGCAAGCGAGCGAGCCAGATATGAGAAAAAGCGAGCGAGCCAGATATGAGAGCAAGCGAGCAAGCCAGATATGAGAGCAAGCGAGCTAGCCAGATATGAGAGCAAGCGAGCGAGCCAGATTTGAGAGCGAGCGAGCCAGATATGCGAGCGAGCCAGATAAGAGAGTGAGCCAGACAAGAGAGCAAGTGAGCGAGCCAGATATGAGAGTAAGCGAGCGAGTCAGATATGAGAGCAAGCGAGCAAGCCAGATATGAGAGCGAAGCGAGCCAGACATGAGAGCGAGCGAGCCAGATATGCGAGCGAGCCAGATAAGAGAGCGAGCCAGACAAGAGAGCAAGCGAGCGAGCCAGATGTGAGAGCAAGCTAGCCAGATATGAGAGCGAGCCATAAAAGAGAGCGAGACAGACAAGAGAGCAAGCGAGCGAGCCAGATATGAGAGCGAGCTAGCAAGGCAGATATAAGAGCGAGCCAGATAAGAGAGCGAGCCAGACAAGAGAGCAAGCGAGCGAGCCAGATATGAGAGCAAGCGAGCGAGCCAGATATGAGAGCGAGCGAGCCAGATAACAGAGCGAGCAAGACAAGAGAGCAAGCGAGCTAGCCAGATATGAGAGCAAGCGAGCCAGCTAGATGTGAAAGCGAGCGAGCCAGGTATGCGAGCGAGCCAGATAAGAGAGCGAGCCAGACAAGGGAGCAAGCGAGAAAGCCAGATATGAGAGCAAGCGAGCGAGCCAGATATGAGAGCGAGCGAGCCAGATAACAGAGCGAGCAAGACAAGAGAGCAAGCGAGCTAGCCAGATATGAGAGCAAGCGAGCGAGCCAGATTTGAGAGCGAGCGAGCCAGATATGCGAGCGAGCCAGATAAGAGAGCAAGCGAGCGAGCCAGATATGAGAGCAAGCGAGCGAGCCAGATTTGAGAGCGAGCGAGCCAGATATGCGAGCGAGCCATAAAAGAGAGCAAGCGAGCGAGCCAGATATGAGAGCAAGCGAGCCAGCCAGAAATGAGAGCAAGCGAGCCAGCCAGATGTGAGAGCGAGCGAGCCAGATATGCGAGCGAGCCAGATATGCGAGCAAGCCAGATAAGAGAGCGAGCCAGACAAGAGAGCAAGCGAGAAAGCCAGATATGAAAGCGAGCGAGCCAGACATGAGAGCAAGCGAGCGAGCCAGACATGAGAGCAAGCGAGCGAGCCAGATATGAAAGCGAGCAAGCCAGATAAGAGAGCAAGCCAGACAAGAGAGCAAGCGTGCGAGCCAGATATGCTAGCGAGCAAACCAGATAAGAGAGCGAGCCAGACAAGAGAGCAAGCGAGCGAGCCAGATATGAGAGCAAGCGAGCGAGCCAGATATGAGAGCGAGCGAGCCAGATAAAAGAGCAAGCCAGACAAAAGAGCAAGCGTGCAAGCCAGATATGCTAGCGAGCAAGCCAGATAAGAGAGCGAGCCAGACAGGAGAGCAAGCGAGCGAGCCAGATATGAGAGCAAGTGAACCAGCCAGATATGAGAGCGAGCGAGCCAGATATGAGAGCAAGCGAGCCAGACATGAGAGCGAGCGAGCCAGATATGCGAGCGAGCGAGCCAGATAAGAGAGCGAGCCAGACAAGAGAGCAAGCGAGCGAGCCAGATGTGAGAGCATGGGAGCCAGATATGCGTGCGAGCGATAAAAGAGAGCGAGCCAGACAAGAGAGCAAGCGAGCGAGCCAGATATGAGAGCAAGCAAACCAGCCAGATATGAGAGCGAGCGAGCCAGATATGAGAGCGAGCAAGACAAGAGAGCAAGCGAGCTAGCCAGATATGAGAGCAAGCGAGCGAGCCAGATTTGAGAGCAGCGAGCCAGATATGAGAAAAAGCGAGCGAGCCAGATATGAGAGCAAGCGAGCGAGCCAGATATGAGAGCAAGCGAGCAAGCCAGATATGAAAGCAAGCGAGCAAGCCAGATTTGAGAGCGAGCGAGCCAGATATGCGAGCGAGCCAGATAAGAGAGTGAGCCAGACAAGAGAGCAAGCGAGCGAGCCAGATATGAGAGCAAGCGAGCGAGCCAGATATGTGAGCGAGCCAGATAAGAGAGCGAGCCAGACAAGAGAGCAAGCGAGCGAGCCAGATATGAGAGCAAGCGAGCGAGCCAGATATGAGAGCGAGCGAGCCAGATAAGAGAGCAAGCCAGACAAAAGAGCAAGCGTGCAAGCCAGATATGCTAGCGAGCAAGCCAGATAAGAGAGCGAGCCAGACAGGAGAGCAAGCGAGCGAGCCAGATATGAGAGCAAGCGAACCAGCCAGATATGAGAGCGAGCGAGCCAGATATGAGAGCAAGCGAGCCAGACATGAGAGCGAGCGAGCCAGATATGCGAGCGAGCGAGCCAGATAAGAGAGCGAGCCAGACAAGAGAGCAAGCGAGCGAGCCAGATGTGAGAGCATGGGAGCCAGAAATGCGTGCGAGCGATAAAAGAGAGCGAGCCAGACAAGAGAGCAAGCGAGCGAGCCAGATATGAGAGCAAGCGAACGAGCCAGATTTGAGAGCAGCGAGCCAGATATGAGAAAAAGCGAGCGAGCCAGATATGAGAGCAAGCGAGCGAGCCAGATATGAGAGCAAGCGAGCAAGCCAGATATGAAAGCAAGCGAGCAAGCCAGATTTGAGAGCGAGCGAGCCAGATATGCGAGCGAGCCAGATAAGAGAGTGAGCCAGACAAGAGAGCAAGCGAGCGAGCCAGATATGAGAGTAAGCGAGCGAGCCAGATATGAGAGCAAGCGAGCGAGCCAGATATGTGAGCGAGCCAGATAAGAGAGCGAGCCAGACAAGAGAGCAAGCGAGCGAGCCAGATATGAGAGCAAGCGAGCGAGCCAGATATGAGAGCGAGCGAGCCAGATAAGAGAGCAAGCCAGACAAAAGAGCAAGCGTGCAAGCCAGATATGCTAGCGAGCAAGCCAGATAAGAGAGCGAGCCAGACAGGAGAGCAAGCGAGCGAGCCAGATATGAGAGCAAGCGAACCAGCCAGATATGAGAGCGAGCGAGCCAGATATGAGAGCGAGCGAGCCAGATATGCGAGCGAGCGAGCCAGATAAGAGAGCGAGCCAGACAAGAGAGCAAGCGAGCGAGCCAGATGTGAGAGCATGGGAGCCAGATATGCGTGCGAGCGATAAAAGAGAGCGAGCCAGACAAGAGAGCAAGCGAGCGAGCCAGATATGAGAGCAAGCAAACCAGCCAGATATGAGAGCGAGCGAGCCAGATATGAGAGCGAGCAAGACAAGAGAGCAAGCGAGCTAGCCAGATATGAGAGCAAGCGAGCGAGCCAGATTTGAGAGCAGCGAGCCAGATATGCGAGCGAGCCAGATAAGAGAGCGAGCCAGACAAGAGAGTAAGCGAGCGAGCCAGATATGAGAAAAAGTGAGCGAGCCAGATATGAGAGCAAGCGAGCGAGCCAGATATGAGAGCAAGCGAGCAAGCCAGATATGAGAGCAAGCGAGCGAGCCAGATTTGAGAGCGAGCGAGCTAGATATGCGAGCGAGCCAGATAAGAGAGTGAGCCAGACAAGAGAGCAAGCGAGTGAGCCAGATATGAGAGTAAGCGAGCGAGCGAGATATGAGAGCAAGCGAGCAAGCCAGATATGAGAGCGAAGCGAGCCAGACATGAGAGCGAGCGAGCCAGATATGCGAGCGAGCCAGATAAGAGAGCGAACCAGACAAGAGAGCAAGCGAGCGAGCCAGATGTGAGAGCAAGCTAGCCAGATATGCGAGCGAGCCATAAAAGAGAGCGAGACAGACAAGAGAGCAAGCGAGCGAGCCAGATATGAGAGCGAGCTAGCAAGGCAGATATAAGAGCGAGCCAGATAAGAGAGCGAGCCAGACAAGAGAGCAAGCGAGCGAGCCAGATATGAGAGTAAGTGAGCGAGCCAGATATGAGAGCAAGCGAGCGAGCCAGATATGTGAGCGAGCCAGATAAGAGAGCGAGCCAGACAAGAGAGCAAGCGAGCGAGCCAGATATGAGAGCAAGCGAGCGAGCCAGATATGAGAGCGAGCGAGCCAGATAAGAGAGCAAGCCAGACAAAAGAGCAAGCGTGCAAGCCAGATATGCTAGCGAGCAAGCCAGATAAGAGAGCGAGCCAGACAGGAGAGCAAGCGAGCAAGCCAAATATGAGAGCAAGCGAACCAGCCAGATATGAGAGCGAGCGAGCCAGATATGAGAGCGAAGCGAGCCAGACATGAGAGCGAGCGAGCCAGATATGCGAGCGAGCCAGATAAGAGAGCGAACCAGACAAGAGAGCAAGCGAGCGAGCCAGATGTGAGAGCAAGCTAGCCAGATATGCGAGCGAGCCATAAAAGAGAGCGAGACAGACAAGAGAGCAAGCGAGCGAGCCAGATATGAGAGCGAGCTAGCAAGGCAGATATAAGAGCGAGCCAGATAAGAGAGCGAGCCAGACAAGAGAGCAAGCGAGCCAGATATGAGAGCAAGCGAGCCAGCTAGATGTGAGAGCGAGCGAGCCAGGTATGCGAGCGAGCCAGATAAGAGAGCGAGCCAGACAAGAGAGCAAGCGAGAAAGCCAGATATGAGAGCGAGCCAGACATGAGAGCAAGCGAGCGAGCCAGATATGAGAGCGAGCGAGCCAGATAAGAGAGCAAGCCAGACAAGAGAGCAAGCGTGCGAGCCAGATATGCTAGCGAGCAAGCCAGATAAGAGAGCGAGCCAGACAAGAAAGCAAGCGAGCGAGCCAGATATGAGAGCAAGCAAACCAGCCAGATATGAGAGCGAGCGAGCCAGATATGAGAGCGAGCAAGACAAGAGAGCAAGCGAGCTAGCCAGATATGAGAGCAAGCGAGCGAGCCAGATTTGAGAGCAGCGAGCCAGATATGCGAGCGAGCCAGATAAGAGAGCGAGCCAGACAAGAGAGTAAGCGAGCGAGCCAGATATGAGAAAAAGTGAGCGAGCCAGATATGAGAGCAAGCGAGCGAGCCAGATATGAGAGCAAGCGAGCAAGCCAGATATGAGAGCAAGCGAGCGAGCCAGATTTGAGAGCGAGCGAGCTAGATATGCAAGCGAGCCAGATAAGAGAGTGAGCCAGACATGAGAGCAAGCGAGCGAGCCAGATATGAGAGCGATCGAGCCAGATAAGAGAGCAAGCGTGCGAGCCAGATATGCTAGCGAGCAAGCCAGATAAGAGAGCGAGCCAGACAAGAGAGCAAGTGAGCGAGCCAGATATGAGAGCAAGCGAGCGAGCCAGATGTGAGAGCGAGACAGATAAGAGAGCAAGCCAGAAAAGAGAGCAAGCGTGCGAGCCAGATATGCTAGCGAGCAAGCCAGATAAGAGAGCGAGCCAGACAAGAGAGCAAGCGAGCGAGCCAGATATGAGAGCAATCGAACCAGCCAGATATGAGAACGAGCGAGCCAGATATGAGAGCGAGCAAGACAAGAGAGAAAGCGAGCTAGCCAAATATGAGAGCAAGCGAGCGAGCCAGATTTGAGAGCAGCGAGCCAGATATGCGAGCGAGCCAGATAAGAGAGCGAGCCAGACAAGAGAGTAAGCGAGCGAGCCAGATATGAGAAAAAGTGAGCGAGCCAGATATGAGAGCAAGCGAGCAAGCCAGATATGAGAGCAAGCGAGCGAGCCAGATTTGAGAGCGAGCGAGCTAGATATGCAAGCGAGCCAGATAAGAGAGTGAGCCAGACATGAGAGCAAGCGAGCGAGCCAGATATGAGAGCGATCGAGCCAGATAAGAGAGCAAGCGTGCGAGCCAGATATGCTAGCGAGCAAGCCAGATAAGAGAGCGAGCCAGACAAGAGAGCAAGTGAGCGAGCCAGATATGAGAGCAAGCGAGCGAGCCAGATGTGAGAGCGAGACAGATAAGAGAGCAAGCCAGAAAAGAGAGCAAGCGTGCGAGCCAGATATGCTAGCGAGCAAGCCAGATAAGAGAGCGAGCCAGACAAGAGAGCAAGCGAGCGAGCCAGATATGAGAGCAATCGAACCAGCCAGATATGAGAACGAGCGAGCCAGATATGAGAGCGAGCAAGACAAGAGAGAAAGCGAGCTAGCCAAATATGAGAGCAAGCGAGCGAGCCAGATATGAGAGCAAGCGAGCGAGCCAGATATGAGAGCAAGCGAGCAAGCCAGATATGAGAGCAAGCGAGCAAGCCAGATTTGAGAGCGAGCGAGCCAGATATGCGAGCGAGCCAGAGAAGAGAGCGAGCCAGACAAGAGAGCAAGCGAGCGAGCCAGATATGAGAAAAAGCGAGCGAGCCAGATATGAGAGCAAGCGAGCGAGCCAGATATGAGAGCAAGCGAGCAAGCCAGATATGAGAGCAAGCGAGCAAGCCAGATTTGAGAGCGAGCGAGCCAGATATGCGAGCGAGCCAGATAAGAGAGTGAGCCAGACAAGAGAGCAAGCGAGCGAGCCAGATATGAGAGTAAGCGAGCGAGCCAGATATGAGAGCAAGCGAGCAAGCCAGATATGAGAGCGAAGCGAGCCAGACATGAGAGCGAGCGAGCCAGATATGCGAGCGAGCGAGCCAGATAAGAGAGCGAGCCAGACAAGAGAGCAAGCGAGCGAGCCAGATGTGAGAGCAAGCTAGCCAGATATGCGAGCGAGCCATAAAAGAGAGCGAGACAGACAAGAGAGCAAGCGAGCGAGCCAGATATGAGAGCGAGCTAGCAAGGCAGATATAAGAGCGAGCCAGATAAGAGAGCAAGCCAGACAAGAGAGCAAGCGAGCCAGATATGAGAGCGAGCGAGCCAGATAAGAGAGCAAGCCAGACAAGAGAGCAAGCGTGCGAGCCAGATATGCTAGCGAGCAAGCCAGATAAGAGAGCGAGCCAGACAAGAAAGCAAGCGAGCGAGCCAGATATGAGAGCAAGCAAACCAGCCAGATATGAGAGCGAGCGAGCCAGATATGAGAGCGAGCAAGACAAGAGAGCAAGCGAGCTAGCCAGATATGAGAGCAAGCGAGCGAGCCAGATTTGAGAGCAGCGAGCCAGATATGCGAGCGAGCCAGATAAGAGAGCGAGCCAGACAAGAGAGTAAGCGAGCGAGCCAGATATGAGAAAAAGTGAGCGAGCCAGATATGAGAGCAAGCGAGCGAGCCAGATATGAGAGCAAGCGAGCAAGCCAGATATGAGAGCAAGCGAGCGAGCCAGATTTGAGAGCGAGCGAGCTAGATATGCAAGCGAGCCAGATAAGAGAGTGAGCCAGACATGAGAGCAAGCGAGCGAGCCAGATATGAGAGCGATCGAGCCAGATAAGAGAGCAAGCGTGCGAGCCAGATATGCTAGCGAGCAAGCCAGATAAGAGAGCGAGCCAGACAAGAGAGCAAGTGAGCGAGCCAGATATGAGAGCAAGCGAGCGAGCCAGATATGAGAGCGAGCGAGCCAGATAAGAGAGCAAGCCAGACAAGAGAGCAAGCGTGCGAGCCAGATATGCTAGCGAGCAAGCCAGATAAGAGAGCGAGCCAGACAAGAAAGCAAGCGAGCGAGCCAGATATGAGAGCAAGCAAACCAGCCAGATATGAGAGCGAGCGAGCCAGATATGAGAGCGAGCAAGACAAGAGTAGAAGCGAGCTAGCCAGATATGAGAGCAAGCGAGCGAGCCAGATTTGAGAGCAGCGAGCCAGATATGCGAGCGAGCCAGATAAGAGAGCGAGCCAGACAAGAGAGTAAGCGAGCGAGCCAGATATGAGAAAAAGTGAGCGAGCCAGATATGAGAGCAAGCGAGCGAGCCAGATATGAGAGCAAGCGAGCAAGCCAGATATGAGAGCAAGCGAGCGAGCCAGATTTGAGAGCGAGCGAGCTAGATATGCAAGCGAGCCAGATAAGAGAGTGAGCCAGACATGAGAGCAAGCGAGCGAGCCAGATATGAGAGCGATCGAGCCAGATAAGAGAGCAAGCGTGCGAGCCAGATATGCTAGCGAGCAAGCCAGATAAGAGAGCGAGCCAGACAAGAGAGCAAGTGAGCGAGCCAGATATGAGAGCAAGCGAGCGAGCCAGATGTGAGAGCGAGACAGATAAGAGAGCAAGCCAGAAAAGAGAGCAAGCGTGCGAGCCAGATATGCTAGCGAGCAAGCCAGATAAGAGAGCGAGCCAGACAAGAGAGCAAGCGAGCGAGCCAGATATGAGAGCAATCGAACCAGCCAGATATGAGAACGAGCGAGCCAGATATGAGAGCGAGCAAGACAAGAGAGAAAGCGAGCTAGCCAAATATGAGAGCAAGCGAGCGAGCCAGATTTGAGAGCAGCGAGCCAGATATGCGAGCGAGCCAGATAAGAGAGCGAGCCAGACAAGAGAGTAAGCGAGCGAGCCAGATATGAGAAAAAGTGAGCGAGCCAGATATGAGAGCAAGCGAGCGAGCCAGATATGAGAGCAAGCGAGCAAGCCAGATATGAGAGCAAGCGAGCAAGCCAGATTTGAGAGCGAGCGAGCTAGATATGCAAGCGAGCCAGATAAGAGAGTGAGCCAGACATGAGAGCAAGCGAGCGAGCCAGATATGAGAGCGATCGAGCCAGATAAGAGAGCAAGCGTGCGAGCCAGATATGCTAGCGAGCAAGCCAGATAAGAGAGCGAGCCAGACAAGAGAGCAAGTGAGCGAGCCAGATATGAGAGCAAGCGAGCGAGCCAGATGTGAGAGCGAGACAGATAAGAGAGCAAGCCAGAAAAGAGAGCAAGCGTGCGAGCCAGATATGCTAGCGAGCAAGCCAGATAAGAGAGCGAGCCAGACAAGAGAGCAAGCGAGCGAGCCAGATATGAGAGCAATCGAACCAGCCAGATATGAGAACGAGCGAGCCAGATATGAGAGCGAGCAAGACAAGAGAGAAAGCGAGCTAGCCAAATATGAGAGCAAGCGAGCGAGCCAGATATGAGAGCAAGCGAGCGAGCCAGATATGAGAGCAAGCGAGCAAGCCAGATATGAGAGCAAGCGAGCAAGCCAGATTTGAGAGCGAGCGAGCCAGATATGCGAGCGAGCCAGAGAAGAGAGCGAGCCAGACAAGAGAGCAAGCGAGCGAGCCAGATATGAGAAAAAGCGAGCGAGCCAGATATGAGAGCAAGCGAGCGAGCCAGATATGAGAGCAAGCGAGCAAGCCAGATATGAGAGCAAGCGAGCAAGCCAGATTTGAGAGCGAGCGAGCCAGATATGCGAGCGAGCCAGATAAGAGAGTGAGCCAGACAAGAGAGCAAGCGAGCGAGCCAGATATGAGAGTAAGCGAGCGAGCCAGATATGAGAGCAAGCGAGCAAGCCAGATATGAGAGCGAAGCGAGCCAGACATGAGAGCGAGCGAGCCAGATATGCGAGCGAGCGAGCCAGATAAGAGAGCGAGCCAGACAAGAGAGCAAGCGAGCGAGCCAGATGTGAGAGCAAGCTAGCCAGATATGCGAGCGAGCCATAAAAGAGAGCGAGACAGACAAGAGAGCAAGCGAGCGAGCCAGATATGAGAGCGAGCTAGCAAGGCAGATATAAGAGCGAGCCAGATAAGAGAGCAAGCCAGACAAGAGAGCAAGCGAGCCAGATATGAGAGCAAGCGAGCCAGCTAGATGTGAGAGCGAGCGAGCCAGGTATGCGAGCGAGCCAGATAAGAGAGCGAGCCAGACAAGAGAGCAAGCGAGAAAGCCAGATATGAGAGCGAGCCAGACATGAGAGCAAGCGAGCGAGCCAGATATGAGAGCGAGCGAGCCAGATAAGAGAGCAAGCCAGACAAGAGAGCAAGCGTGCGAGCCAGATATGCTAGCGAGCAAGCCAGATAAGAGAGCGAGCCAGACAAGAGAGCAAGCGAGCGAGCCAGATATGAGAGCAAGCGAGCCAGCCAGATATGAGAGCGAGCGAGCCAGATAAGAGAGCGAGCAAGACAAGAGAGCAAGCGAGCTAGCCAGATATGAGAGCAAGCGAGCGAGCCAGATTTGAGAGCGAGCGAGCAAGATATGCGAGCGAGCCAGTTAAGAGAGCGAGCCAGACAAGAGAGCAAGCGAGCGAGCCAGATATGAGAGCAAGCAAGCGAGCCGAATATGAGAGCAAGCGAGCAAGCCAGATATGAGACTGAGCTAGCAAGCCAGATATGAGAGCAAGCGAGCGAGCCAGTTATGCAAACGAGCCATAAAAGAGAGTGAGACAGACAAGAGAGCAAGCGAGCGAGCCAGATATGAGAGCAAGCCAGCCAGCCAGAAATTAGAGCAAGCGAGCCAGCCAGATGTGAGAGCGAGCGCTCCAGATATGCGAGCGAGCCAGATATGCGAGCGAGCCAGATAAGAGAGCGAGCCAGACAAGAGAGCAAGCGAGAAAGCCAGATATGAGAGCGAGCGAACCAGACATGAGAGCAAGCGGGCGAGCCAGACATGAGAGCAAGTGAGCGAGCCAGATATGAAAGCGAGCGAGCCAGATAAGAGAGCAAGCCAGACAAGAGAGCAAGCGTGTGAGCCAGAAATGCTAGCAAGCAAACCAGATAAGAGAGCGAGCCAGACAAGAGAGCAAGCGAGCGAGCCAGATATGAGAGCAAGCGAGCCAGCCAGATATGAGAGCGAGCGAGCCAGATAAGAGAGCGAGCAAGACAAGAGAGCAAGCGAGCTAGCCAGATATGAGAGCAAGCGAGCGAGCCAGATTTGAGAGCGAGCGAGACAGATATGCGAGCGAGCCAGATAAGAGAGCGAGCCAGACAAGAGAGCAAGCGAGCGAGCCAGATATGAGAACAAGCGAGCGAGCCGGATATGAGAGAAAGCGAGCAAGCCAGATATGAGAGCAAGCGAGCGAGACAGATTTGAGAGCGAGCGAGCCATAAAAGAGAGCGAGCCAGACAAGACAGCAAGCGAGCGAGCCAGATATGAGAGCAAGCGAGCGAGCCAGATATGAGAGCAAGCAAGCCAGCCAGATGTGAGAGCGAGCGAGCCAGATATGCGAGCAAGCCATATAAGAGAGCAAGCCAGATATGAGAGCAAGAGAGCAAGCCAGATATGAGAGCAAGCGAGCGAGCCAGATTTGGGAGCAAGCCAGATATAAGAGCAAGCGAGCGAGACAGATATTCGAGCGAGCCAGATAAGAGAGCGAGCCAGACAAGAAAGCAAACAAGCGAGCCAGATATGAGAGATAGCGAGCGAGCCAGATATGAGAGCAAGCGAGCAAGCCAGATATGAGAGCGAGCGAGCCAGACATGAGAGCGAGCGAGCCAGATATGCGAGCGAGCGAGCCATATAAGAGAGCGAGCCAGACAAGAGAGCAAGCGAGCGAGCCAGATGTGAGAGCGAGCGAGCCATAAAAGAGAGCGAGACAGACAAGAGAGCAAGCCACATATGAGAGCAAGCGAGCGAGCCAGATTTGAGAGCAAGTGAGCGAGCCAGATATGCGAGCGAGCCAGATAAGAGAGCGAGCCAGACAAGAGAGCAAGCGAGCGAGCCAGATATGAGAGATAGCGAGCGAGCCAGATATGAGAGCAAGCGAGCAAGCAAGATATGAGAGCGAGCGAGCCAGCCAGATATGAGAGCGAGCGAGCCAGACATGAGAGCGAGCGAGCCAGATATGCGAGCGAGCGAGCCATATAAGAGAGCGAGCCAGACAAGAGAGCAAGCGAGCGAGCCAGATGTGAGAGCGAGCGAGCCATAAAAGAGAGCGAGACAGACAAGAGAGCAAGCCACATATGAGAGCAAGCGAGCGAGCCAGATTTGAGAGCAAGTGAGCGAGCCAGATATGCGAGCGAGCCAGATAAGAGAACGAGCCAGACAAGAGAGCAAGCGAGCGAGCCAGATATGAGAGATAGCGAGCGAGCCAGATATGAGAGCAAGCGAGCAAGCAAGATATGAGAGCGAGCGAGCCAGCCAGATATGAGAGCGAGCGAGCCAGACATGAGAGCGAGCCAGATATGCGAGCGAGCGAGCCAGATAAGAGAGCGAGCCAGACAAGAGAGCAAGCAAGCGAGCCAGATGTGAGAGCGAGCGAGCCAGATATGCGAGCGAGCCATAAAAGAGAGCAAGACAGACGAGAGCAAGCGAGCGAGCCAGATATGAGAGCAAGCTAGCAAGCCAGATATGAGAGCGAGCCAGATAAGAGAGCGAGCCAGACAAGAGAGCAAGTGAGCGAGCCAGATATGAGAGCAAGCGAGCCAGCTAGATGTGAGAGCGAGCGAGCCAGGTATGCGAGCTAGCCAGATAAGAGAGCGAGCGAGCCAGGTATGCGAGCTAGCCAGATAAGAGAGCGAGCCAGACAAGAGAGCAAGCTAGCGAGCCAGATATGAGAGCAAGCGAGCAAGCCAGATATGAGAGCAAGCGAGCGAGCCAGAAATGAGAGCAAGCTAGCCAGCCAGAAATGAGAGCAAGCGAGCCAGCCAGATGTGAGAGCAAGTGAGTGATCCAGATATGCGAGCGAGCCAGACAAGAGCGCAAGCGAGCAAGCCAGATATGAGAGCAAGCGAGTGAGCCAGATGTGAGAGCGAGCGAGCCAGATATGCGAGCGAGCCTGATAAGAGAGCGAGCCAGACAAGAGAGCAAGCGAGCAAGCCAGATATGAGAGCAAGCAAGCCAGCCAGATGTGAGAGCGAGCGAGCCAGATATGCGAGCGAGCCAGATAAGAGAGCGAGCCAGACAAGAGAGCAAGCGAGCTAGCCAGATATGAGAGCAAGCGAGCGAGCCAGATTTGAGAGCGAGCGAGCCAGATATGCGAGCGAGCCAGATAAGAGAGCGAGCCAGACAAGAGAGCAAGCGAGCGAGCCAGATATGAGAGCAAGCGAGCGAGCCGGATATGAGAGCAAGCGAACAAGCCAGATATGAGAGCAAGCGAGCGAGCCAGATTTGAGAGCAAGCAAGCCAGATATGCAAGCGAGCCATAAAAGAGAGCGAGACAGACAAGAGAGCAAGCGAGAGAGCCAGATATGAGAGCAAGCTAGCAAGCCAGATATGAGAGCGAACCAGACAAGTGAGCAAGCGAGCGAGCCAGATATGAGAGCAAGCGAGCGAGCCAGATATGAGAGCAAGCAAGCCAGCCAGATGTGAGAGCGAGCGAGCCAGATATGCGAGCGAGCCAGATAAGAGAGCGAGCCAGACAAGAGAGCAAGCGAGCGTGCCAGATATGAGAGCAAGCGAGCGAGCCAGATATGAGAGTGAGGGAGCCAGACATGAGTGCAAGCGAGCGAGCCAGATATGAGAGCAAGTGAGTGATCCAGATATGCGAGCGAGCCAGACAAGAGCGCAAGCGAGCAAGCCAGATATGAGAGCAAGCGAGTGAGCCAGATGTGAGAGCGAGCGAGCCAGATATGCGAGCGAGCCTGATAAGAGAGCGAGCCAGACAAGAGAGCAAGCGAGCAAGCCAGATATGAGAGCAAGCGAGCGAGCCAGATGTGAGAGCGAGCGAGCCAGATAGGCAAGCGAGCAAATAAGAGAGCGAGCCAGACAAGAGAGCAAGCGAGCGAGCCAGATATGAGAGCAAGCGAGCAAGCTAGATATGAGAGCGAGCCAGATAAGAGAGCGAGCCAGACAAGAGAGCAAGCGAGCGAGCCAAATATGAGAGCAAGCGAGCCAGCTAGATGTGAGAGCGAGCGAGCCAGATATGTGAGCGAGCCAGATAAGAGAGCGAGCCAGACAAGAGAGCAAGCGAGCGAGCCAGATATGAGAGCAAGCAAGCGAGCCAGATATGAGAGCGAGCGAGCCAGATAAGAGAGCAAGCCAGACAAGAGAGCAAGCGTGCAAGCAAGATATGCTAGCGAGCAAGCCAGATAAGAGAGCGAGCCAGACAAGAGAGCAAGCGAGCGAGCCAGATATGAGAGCAAGCGAACCAGCCAGATATGAGAGCGAGCGAGCCAGATAAGAGAGCGAGCGAGACAGATATGCGAGCGAGCCAGATAAGAGAGCGAGCCAGACAAGAGAGCAAGCGAGCGAGCCAGATATGAGAACAAGCGAGCGAGCCAGATATGAGAGCGAGCCAGATAAGAGAGCGACCATACAAGAGAGCAAGTGAGAAAGCCAGATATGAGAGCGAGCGAGCCAGACATGAGAGCAAGCGAGCGAGCCAGATATGAGAGCGATCGAGCCAGATAAGAGAGCAAGCCAGACAAGAGAGCAAGCGTGCGAGCCAGATATGCTAACGAGCAAGCCAGATAAGAGAGCGAGCCAGACAAGAGAGCAGGCGAGCGAGCCAGATATGAGAGCAAGCGAGCGAGCCAGATGTGAGAGCGAGACAGATAAGAGAGCAAGCCAGACAAGAGAGCAAGCGTGCGAGCCAGATATGCTAGCGAGCAAGCCAGATAAGAGAGCGAGCCAGACAAGAGAGCAAGCGAGCGAGCCAGATATGAGTAGGCGAACCAGCCAGATATGAGAGCGAGCGAGCCAGATATGAGAGTGAGCAAGACAAGAGAGAAAGCGAGCTAGCCAAATATGAGAGCAAGTGAGCGTGCGAGACAAGAGAGCGAGCGAGCCAGATATGCGAGCGAGCCAGAGAAGAGAGCGAGCCAGACAAGAGAGCAAGCGAGCGAGCCAGATATGAGAAAAAGCGAGCGAGCCAGATATGAGAGCAAGCGAGCGAGACAGACAAGAGAGCAAGCGAGGGAGCCAGATATCAGAGCAAGCTAGCAAGCCAGATATCAGAGCGAGCCAGATAAGAGAGCGAGCCAGACAAGAGAGCAAGCGAGCGAGCCAAATATGAGAGCAAGCGAGCCAGCTAGATGTGAGAGCGAGCGAGCCAGATATGTGAGCGAGCCAGATAAGAGAGCGAGCCAGACAAGAGAGCAAGCGAGCGAGCCAGATATGAGAGCAAGCAAGCGAGCCAGATATGAGAGCGAGCGAGCCAGATAAGAGAGCAAGCCAGACAAAAGAGCAAGCGTGCAAGCCAGATATGCTAGCGAGCGAGCCAGATAAGAGAGTGAGCCAGACAATAGAGCAAGCGAGCGAGCCAGATATGAGAGCAAGCGAACCAGCCAGATATGAGAGCGAGCGAGCCAGATAAGAGAGCGAGCAAGACAAGAGAGAAAGAGAGCTAGCCAAATATGAGAGCAAGCGAGTGAGCCAGATATGAGAGCGAGCGAGCCAGATATGCGAGCGAGCCAGATAAGAGAGCGAGCCAGACAAGAGAGCAAGCGAGCGAGCCAGATATGAGAACAAGCGAGCGAGCCAGATATGAGAGCAAGCGAGCGAGCCAGATATGAGAGCAAGCGAGAAAGCCAGATATGAGAGCAAGCGAGCGAGCCAGATTTGAGAGCGAGCGAGCTAGATATGCGAGCGAGCCAGATAAGAGAGTGAGCCAGACAAGAGAGCAAGCGAGCGAGCCAGATATGAGAGTAAGCGAGCGAGCCAGATATGAGAGCAAGCGAGCAAGCCAGATATGAGAGCGAAGCGAGCCAGACATGAGAGCGAGCGAGCCAGATATGCGAGCGAGCCAGATAAGAGAGCAAACCAGACAAGAGAGCAAGCGAGCGAGCCAGATGTGAGAGCAAGCTAGCCAGATATGCGAGCGAGCCACAAAAGAGAGCGAGACAGACAAGAGAGCAAGCGAGCGAGCCAGATATGAGAGCGAGCTAGCAAGGCAGATATAAGAGCGAGCCAGATAAGAGAGCGAGCCAGACAAGAGAGCAAGCGAGCCAGATATGAGAGCAAGCGAGCCAGCTAGATGTGAGAGCGAGCGAGCCAGGTATGCGAGCGAGCCAGATAAGAGAGCGAGCCAGACAAGAGAGCAAGCGAGAAAGCCAGATATGAGAGCGAGCCAGACATGAGAGCAAGCGAGCGAGCCAGATGTGAGAGCGAGTGAGCCAGATAAGAGAGCAAGCCAGACAAGAGAGCAAGCGTGCGAGCCAGATATGCTAGCGAGCAAGCCAGATAAGAGAGCGAGCCAGACAAGAAAGCAAGCGAGCGAGCCAGATATGAGAGCAAGCGAGCCAGCCAGATATGAGAGAGAGCGAGCCAGATAAAAGAGCGAGCAAGGCAAGAGAGCAAGCGAGCTAGCCAGCTATGAGAGCAAGCGAGCGAGCCAGATTTGAGAGCGAGCAAGCCAGATATGCGAGCGAGCCAGATAAGAGAGCGAGCCAGACAAGAGAGCAAGCGAGCGAGCCAGATATGAGAGCAAGCGAGCGAGCCGAATATGAGAGCAAGCGAGCAAGCCAGATATGAGAGTGAGCGAGCAAGCCAGATATGAGAGCAAGCGAGCGAGCCAGATATGCAAACGAGCCATAAAAGAGAGTGAGACAGACAAGAGAGCAAGCGAGCGAGCCAGATATGAGAGCAAGCGAGCCAGCCAGACATGAGAGCAAGCGAGCCAGCCAGATGTGAGAGTGAGCGAGCCAGATAAGAGATCGAGCAAGACAAGAGAGCAAGCGAGCTAGCCAGATATGAGAGCAAGCGAGCGAGCCAGATTTGAAAGCGAGCGAGCCAGATATGCGAGCGAGCCAGATAAGAGAGCGAGCCAGACAAGAGAGCAAGCGAGCGAGCCAGACAAGAGAGCAAGCGAGCGAGCCAGATATGAGAAAAAGCGAGCGAGCCAGATATGAGAGCAAGCGAGCAAGCCAGATATGAGAGCAAGCGAGCTAGCCAGATATGAGAGCAAGCGAGCGAGCCAGATTTGAGAGCGAGCGAGCCAGATATGCGAGCGAGCCAGATAAGAGAGTGAGCCAGACAAGAGAGCAAGCGAGCGAGCCAGATATAAGAGTAAGCGAGCGAGCCAGATATGAGAGCAAGCGAGCAAGCCAGATATGAGAGCGAAGCGAGCCAGACATGAGAGCGAGCGAGCCAGATATGCGAGCGAGCCAGATAAGAGAGCGAGCCAGACAAGAGAGCAAGCGAGCGAGCCAGATGTGAGAGCAAGCTAGCCAGATATGAGAGCGAGCCATAAAAGAGAGCGAGACAGACAAGAGAGCAAGCGAGCGAGCCAGATATGAGAGCGAGCTAGCAAGGCAGATATAAGAGCGAGCCAGATAAGAGAGCGAGCCAGACAAGAGAGCAAGTGAGCCAGATATGAGAGAAAGCGAGCCAGCTAGATGTGAAAGCGAGCGAGCCAGGTATGCGAGCGAGCCAGATAAGAGAGCGAGCCAGACAAGGGAGCAAGCGAGAAAGCCAGATATGAGAGCAAGCGAGCGAGCCAGATATGAGAGCGAGCGAGCCAGATAACAGAGCGAGCAAGACAAGAGAGCAAGCGAGCTAGCCAGATATGAGAGCAAGCGAGTGAGCCAGATTTGAGAGCGAGCGAGCCAGATATGCGAGCGAGCCAGATAAGAGAGCAAGCGAGCGAGCCAGATATGAGAGCAAGCGAGCGAGCCAGATTTGAGAGCGAGCGAGCCAGATATGCGAGCGAGCCATAAAAGAGAGCAAGCGAGCGAGCCAGATTTGAGAGCGAGCGAGCTAGATATGCAAGCGAGCCAGATAAGAGAGTGAGCCAGACATGAGAGCAAGCGAGCGAGCCAGATATGAGAGCGATCGAGCCAGATAAGAGAGCAAGCGTGCGAGCCAGATATGCTAGCGAGCAAGCCAGATAAGAGAGCGAGCCAGACAAGAGAGCAAGTGAGCGAGCCAGATATGAGAGCAAGCGAGCGAGCCAGATGTGAGAGCGAGACAGATAAGAGAGCAAGCCAGAAAAGAGAGCAAGCGTGCGAGCCAGATATGCTAGCGAGCAAGCCAGATAAGAGAGCGAGCCAGACAAGAGAGCAAGCGAGCGAGCCAGATATGAGAGCAATCGAACCAGCCAGATATGAGAACGAGCGAGCCAGATATGAGAGCGAGCAAGACAAGAGAGAAAGCGAGCTAGCCAAATATGAGAGCAAGCGAGCGAGCCAGATATGAGAGCAAGCGAGCGAGCCAGATATGAGAGCAAGCGAGCAAGCCAGATATGAGAGCAAGCGAGCAAGCCAGATTTGAGAGCGAGCGAGCCAGATATGCGAGCGAGCCAGAGAAGAGAGCGAGCCAGACAAGAGAGCAAGCGAGCGAGCCAGATATGAGAAAAAGCGAGCGAGCCAGATATGAGAGCAAGCGAGCGAGCCAGATATGAGAGCAAGCGAGCAAGCCAGATATGAGAGCAAGCGAGCAAGCCAGATTTGAGAGCGAGCGAGCCAGATATGCGAGCGAGCCAGATAAGAGAGTGAGCCAGACAAGAGAGCAAGCGAGCGAGCCAGATATGAGAGTAAGCGAGCGAGCCAGATATGAGAGCAAGCGAGCAAGCCAGATATGAGAGCGAAGCGAGCCAGACATGAGAGCGAGCGAGCCAGATATGCGAGCGAGCGAGCCAGATAAGAGAGCGAGCCAGACAAGAGAGCAAGCGAGCGAGCCAGATGTGAGAGCAAGCTAGCCAGATATGCGAGCGAGCCATAAAAGAGAGCGAGACAGACAAGAGAGCAAGCGAGCGAGCCAGATATGAGAGCGAGCTAGCAAGGCAGATATAAGAGCGAGCCAGATAAGAGAGCAAGCCAGACAAGAGAGCAAGCGAGCCAGATATGAGAGCAAGCGAGCCAGCTAGATGTGAGAGCGAGCGAGCCAGGTATGCGAGCGAGCCAGATAAGAGAGCGAGCCAGACAAGAGAGCAAGCGAGAAAGCCAGATATGAGAGCGAGCCAGACATGAGAGCAAGCGAGCGAGCCAGATATGAGAGCGAGCGAGCCAGATAAGAGAGCAAGCCAGACAAGAGAGCAAGCGTGCGAGCCAGATATGCTAGCGAGCAAGCCAGATAAGAGAGCGAGCCAGACAAGAGAGCAAGCGAGCGAGCCAGATATGAGAGCAAGCGAGCCAGCCAGATATGAGAGCGAGCGAGCCAGATAAGAGAGCGAGCAAGACAAGAGAGCAAGCGAGCTAGCCAGATATGAGAGCAAGCGAGCGAGCCAGATTTGAGAGCGAGCGAGCAAGATATGCGAGCGAGCCAGTTAAGAGAGCGAGCCAGACAAGAGAGCAAGCGAGCGAGCCAGATATGAGAGCAAGCGAGCGAGCCGAATATGAGAGCAAGCGAGCAAGCCAGATATGAGACTGAGCTAGCAAGCCAGATATGAGAGCAAGCGAGCGAGCCAGTTATGCAAACGAGCCATAAAAGAGAGTGAGACAGACAAGAGAGCAAGCGAGCGAGCCAGATATGAGAGCAAGCGAGCCAGCCAGAAATTAGAGCAAGCGAGCCAGCCAGATGTGAGAGCGAGCGCTCCAGATATGCGAGCGAGCCAGATATGCGAGCGAGCCAGATAAGAGAGCGAGCCAGACAAGAGAGCAAGCGAGAAAGCCAGATATGAGAGCGAGCGAACCAGACATGAGAGCAAGCGGGCGAGCCAGACATGAGAGCAAGTGAGCGAGCCAGATATGAAAGCGAGCGAGCCAGATAAGAGAGCAAGCCAGACAAGAGAGCAAGCGTGTGAGCCAGAAATGCTAGCAAGCAAACCAGATAAGAGAGCGAGCCAGACAAGAGAGCAAGCGAGCGAGCCAGATATGAGAGCAAGCGAGCCAGCCAGATATGAGAGCGAGCGAGCCAGATAAGAGAGCGAGCAAGACAAGAGAGCAAGCGAGCTAGCCAGATATGAGAGCAAGCGAGCGAGCCAGATTTGAGAGCGAGCGAGACAGATATGCGAGCGAGCCAGATAAGAGAGCGAGCCAGACAAGAGAGCAAGCGAGCGAGCCAGATATGAGAACAAGCGAGCGAGCCGGATATGAGAGAAAGCGAGCAAGCCAGATATGAGAGCAAGCGAGCGAGACAGATTTGAGAGCGAGCGAGCCATAAAAGAGAGCGAGCCAGACAAGACAGCAAGCGAGCGAGCCAGATATGAGAGCAAGCGAGCGAGCCAGATATGAGAGCAAGCAAGCCAGCCAGATGTGAGAGCGAGCGAGCCAGATATGCGAGCAAGCCATATAAGAGAGCAAGCCAGATATGAGAGCAAGAGAGCAAGCCAGATATGAGAGCAAGCGAGCGAGCCAGATTTGGGAGCAAGCCAGATATAAGAGCAAGCGAGCGAGACAGATATTCGAGCGAGCCAGATAAGAGAGCGAGCCAGACAAGAAAGCAAACAAGCGAGCCAGATATGAGAGATAGCGAGCGAGCCAGATATGAGAGCAAGCGAGCAAGCCAGATATGAGAGCGAGCGAGCCAGACATGAGAGCGAGCGAGCCAGATATGCGAGCGAGCGAGCCATATAAGAGAGCGAGCCAGACAAGAGAGCAAGCGAGCGAGCCAGATGTGAGAGCGAGCGAGCCATAAAAGAGAGCGAGACAGACAAGAGAGCAAGCCACATATGAGAGCAAGCGAGCGAGCCAGATTTGAGAGCAAGTGAGCGAGCCAGATATGCGAGCGAGCCAGATAAGAGAGCGAGCCAGACAAGAGAGCAAGCGAGCGAGCCAGATATGAGAGATAGCGAGCGAGCCAGATATGAGAGCAAGCGAGCAAGCAAGATATGAGAGCGAGCGAGCCAGCCAGATATGAGAGCGAGCGAGCCAGACATGAGAGCGAGCGAGCCAGATATGCGAGCGAGCGAGCCATATAAGAGAGCGAGCCAGACAAGAGAGCAAGCGAGCGAGCCAGATGTGAGAGCGAGCGAGCCATAAAAGAGAGCGAGACAGACAAGAGAGCAAGCCACATATGAGAGCAAGCGAGCGAGCCAGATTTGAGAGCAAGTGAGCGAGCCAGATATGCGAGCGAGCCAGATAAGAGAACGAGCCAGACAAGAGAGCAAGCGAGCGAGCCAGATATGAGAGATAGCGAGCGAGCCAGATATGAGAGCAAGCGAGCAAGCAAGATATGAGAGCGAGCGAGCCAGCCAGATATGAGAGCGAGCGAGCCAGACATGAGAGCGAGCCAGATATGCGAGCGAGCGAGCCAGATAAGAGAGCGAGCCAGACAAGAGAGCAAGCAAGCGAGCCAGATGTGAGAGCGAGCGAGCCAGATATGCGAGCGAGCCATAAAAGAGAGCAAGACAGACGAGAGCAAGCGAGCGAGCCAGATATGAGAGCAAGCTAGCAAGCCAGATATGAGAGCGAGCCAGATGAGAGAGCGAGCCAGACAAGAGAGCAAGTGAGCGAGCCAGATATGAGAGCAAGCGAGCCAGCTAGATGTGAGAGCGAGCGAGCCAGGTATGCGAGCTAGCCAGATAAGAGAGCGAGCGAGCCAGGTATGCGAGCTAGCCAGATAAGAGAGCGAGCCAGACAAGAGAGCAAGCTAGCGAGCCAGATATGAGAGCAAGCGAGCAAGCCAGATATGAGAGCAAGCGAGCGAGCCAGAAATGAGAGCAAGCTAGCCAGCCAGAAATGAGAGCAAGCGAGCCAGCCAGATGTGAGAGCAAGTGAGTGATCCAGATATGCGAGCGAGCCAGACAAGAGCGCAAGCGAGCAAGCCAGATATGAGAGCAAGCGAGTGAGCCAGATGTGAGAGCGAGCGAGCCAGATATGCGAGCGAGCCTGATAAGAGAGCGAGCCAGACAAGAGAGCAAGCGAGCAAGCCAGATATGAGAGCAAGCGAGCCAGCCAGATGTGAGAGCGAGCGAGCCAGATATGCGAGCGAGCCAGATAAGAGAGCGAGCCAGACAAGAGAGCAAGCGAGCTAGCCAGATATGAGAGCAAGCGAGCGAGCCAGATTTGAGAGCGAGCGAGCCAGATATGCGAGCGAGCCAGATAAGAGAGCGAGCCAGACAAGAGAGCAAGCGAGCGAGCCAGATATGAGAGCAAGCGAGCGAGCCGGATATGAGAGCAAGCGAACAAGCCAGATATGAGAGCAAGCGAGCGAGCCAGATTTGAGAGCAAGCAAGCCAGATATGCAAGCGAGCCATAAAAGAGAGCGAGACAGACAAGAGAGCAAGCGAGAGAGCCAGATATGAGAGCAAGCTAGCAAGCCAGATATGAGAGCGAACCAGACAAGTGAGCAAGCGAGCGAGCCAGATATGAGAGCAAGCGAGCGAGCCAGATATGAGAGCAAGCAAGCCAGCCAGATGTGAGAGCGAGCGAGCCAGATATGCGAGCGAGCCAGATAAGAGAGCGAGCCAGACAAGAGAGCAAGCGAGCGTGCCAGATATGAGAGCAAGCGAGCGAGCCAGATATGAGAGTGAGGGAGCCAGACATGAGTGCAAGCGAGCGAGCCAGATATGAGAGCAAGTGAGTGATCCAGATATGCGAGCGAGCCAGACAAGAGCGCAAGCGAGCAAGCCAGATATGAGAGCAAGCGAGTGAGCCAGATGTGAGAGCGAGCGAGCCAGATATGCGAGCGAGCCTGATAAGAGAGCGAGCCAGACAAGAGAGCAAGCGAGCAAGCCAGATATGAGAGCAAGCGAGCGAGCCAGATGTGAGAGCGAGCGAGCCAGATAGGCAAGCGAGCAAATAAGAGAGCGAGCCAGACAAGAGAGCAAGCGAGCGAGCCAGATATGAGAGCAAGCGAGCAAGCTAGATATGAGAGCGAGCCAGATAAGAGAGCGAGCCAGACAAGAGAGCAAGCGAGCGAGCCAAATATGAGAGCAAGCGAGCCAGCTAGATGTGAGAGCGAGCGAGCCAGATATGTGAGCGAGCCAGATAAGAGAGCGAGCCAGACAAGAGAGCAAGCGAGCGAGCCAGATATGAGAGCAAGCAAGCGAGCCAGATATGAGAGCGAGCGAGCCAGATAAGAGAGCAAGCCAGACAAGAGAGCAAGCGTGCAAGCAAGATATGCTAGCGAGCAAGCCAGATAAGAGAGCGAGCCAGACAAGAGAGCAAGCGAGCGAGCCAGATATGAGAGCAAGCGAACCAGCCAGATATGAGAGCGAGCGAGCCAGATAAGAGAGCGAGCGAGACAGATATGCGAGCGAGCCAGATAAGAGAGCGAGCCAGACAAGAGAGCAAGCGAGCGAGCCAGATATGAGAACAAGCGAGCGAGCCAGATATGAGAGCGAGCCAGATAAGAGAGCGACCATACAAGAGAGCAAGTGAGAAAGCCAGATATGAGAGCGAGCGAGCCAGACATGAGAGCAAGCGAGCGAGCCAGATATGAGAGCGATCGAGCCAGATAAGAGAGCAAGCCAGACAAGAGAGCAAGCGTGCGAGCCAGATATGCTAACGAGCAAGCCAGATAAGAGAGCGAGCCAGACAAGAGAGCAAGCGAGCGAGCCAGATATGAGAGCAAGCGAGCGAGCCAGATGTGAGAGCGAGACAGATAAGAGAGCAAGCCAGACAAGAGAGCAAGCGTGCGAGCCAGATATGCTAGCGAGCAAGCCAGATAAGAGAGCGAGCCAGACAAGAGAGCAAGCGAGCGAGCCAGATATGAGTAGGCGAACCAGCCAGATATGAGAGCGAGCGAGCCAGATATGAGAGTGAGCAAGACAAGAGAGAAAGCGAGCTAGCCAAATATGAGAGCAAGTGAGCGTGCGAGACAAGAGAGCGAGCGAGCCAGATATGCGAGCGAGCCAGAGAAGAGAGCGAGCCAGACAAGAGAGCAAGCGAGCGAGCCAGATATGAGAAAAAGCGAGCGAGCCAGATATGAGAGCAAGCGAGCGAGACAGACAAGAGAGCAAGCGAGGGAGCCAGATATCAGAGCAAGCTAGCAAGCCAGATATCAGAGCGAGCCAGATAAGAGAGCGAGCCAGACAAGAGAGCAAGCGAGCGAGCCAAATATGAGAGCAAGCGAGCCAGCTAGATGTGAGAGCGAGCGAGCCAGATATGTGAGCGAGCCAGATAAGAGAGCGAGCCAGACAAGAGAGCAAGCGAGCGAGCCAGATATGAGAGCAAGCAAGCGAGCCAGATATGAGAGCGAGCGAGCCAGATAAGAGAGCAAGCCAGACAAAAGAGCAAGCGTGCAAGCCAGATATGCTAGCGAGCGAGCCAGATAAGAGAGTGAGCCAGACAATAGAGCAAGCGAGCGAGCCAGATATGAGAGCAAGCGAACCAGCCAGATATGAGAGCGAGCGAGCCAGATAAGAGAGCGAGCAAGACAAGAGAGAAAGAGAGCTAGCCAAATATGAGAGCAAGCGAGTGAGCCAGATATGAGAGCGAGCGAGCCAGATATGCGAGCGAGCCAGATAAGAGAGCGAGCCAGACAAGAGAGCAAGCGAGCGAGCCAGATATGAGAACAAGCGAGCGAGCCAGATATGAGAGCAAGCGAGCGAGCCAGATATGAGAGCAAGCGAGAAAGCCAGATATGAGAGCAAGCGAGCGAGCCAGATTTGAGAGCGAGCGAGCTAGATATGCGAGCGAGCCAGATAAGAGAGTGAGCCAGACAAGAGAGCAAGCGAGCGAGCCAGATATGAGAGTAAGCGAGCGAGCCAGATATGAGAGCAAGCGAGCAAGCCAGATATGAGAGCGAAGCGAGCCAGACATGAGAGCGAGCGAGCCAGATATGCGAGCGAGCCAGATAAGAGAGCAAACCAGACAAGAGAGCAAGCGAGCGAGCCAGATGTGAGAGCAAGCTAGCCAGATATGCGAGCGAGCCACAAAAGAGAGCGAGACAGACAAGAGAGCAAGCGAGCGAGCCAGATATGAGAGCGAGCTAGCAAGGCAGATATAAGAGCGAGCCAGATAAGAGAGCGAGCCAGACAAGAGAGCAAGCGAGCCAGATATGAGAGCAAGCGAGCCAGCTAGATGTGAGAGCGAGCGAGCCAGGTATGCGAGCGAGCCAGATAAGAGAGCGAGCCAGACAAGAGAGCAAGCGAGAAAGCCAGATATGAGAGCGAGCCAGACATGAGAGCAAGCGAGCGAGCCAGATGTGAGAGCGAGTGAGCCAGATAAGAGAGCAAGCCAGACAAGAGAGCAAGCGTGCGAGCCAGATATGCTAGCGAGCAAGCCAGATAAGAGAGCGAGCCAGACAAGAAAGCAAGCGAGCGAGCCAGATATGAGAGCAAGCGAGCCAGCCAGATATGAGAGAGAGCGAGCCAGATAAAAGAGCGAGCAAGGCAAGAGAGCAAGCGAGCTAGCCAGCTATGAGAGCAAGCGAGCGAGCCAGATTTGAGAGCGAGCAAGCCAGATATGCGAGCGAGCCAGATAAGAGAGCGAGCCAGACAAGAGAGCAAGCGAGCGAGCCAGATATGAGAGCAAGCGAGCGAGCCGAATATGAGAGCAAGCGAGCAAGCCAGATATGAGAGTGAGCGAGCAAGCCAGATATGAGAGCAAGCGAGCGAGCCAGATATGCAAACGAGCCATAAAAGAGAGTGAGACAGACAAGAGAGCAAGCGAGCGAGCCAGATATGAGAGCAAGCGAGCCAGCCAGACATGAGAGCAAGCGAGCCAGCCAGATGTGAGAGTGAGCGAGCCAGATAAGAGATCGAGCAAGACAAGAGAGCAAGCGAGCTAGCCAGATATGAGAGCAAGCGAGCGAGCCAGATTTGAAAGCGAGCGAGCCAGATATGCGAGCGAGCCAGATAAGAGAGCGAGCCAGACAAGAGAGCAAGCGAGCGAGCCAGACAAGAGAGCAAGCGAGCGAGCCAGATATGAGAAAAAGCGAGCGAGCCAGATATGAGAGCAAGCGAGCAAGCCAGATATGAGAGCAAGCGAGCTAGCCAGATATGAGAGCAAGCGAGCGAGCCAGATTTGAGAGCGAGCGAGCCAGATATGCGAGCGAGCCAGATAAGAGAGTGAGCCAGACAAGAGAGCAAGCGAGCGAGCCAGATATAAGAGTAAGCGAGCGAGCCAGATATGAGAGCAAGCGAGCAAGCCAGATATGAGAGCGAAGCGAGCCAGACATGAGAGCGAGCGAGCCAGATATGCGAGCGAGCCAGATAAGAGAGCGAGCCAGACAAGAGAGCAAGCGAGCGAGCCAGATGTGAGAGCAAGCTAGCCAGATATGAGAGCGAGCCATAAAAGAGAGCGAGACAGACAAGAGAGCAAGCGAGCGAGCCAGATATGAGAGCGAGCTAGCAAGGCAGATATAAGAGCGAGCCAGATAAGAGAGCGAGCCAGACAAGAGAGCAAGTGAGCCAGATATGAGAGAAAGCGAGCCAGCTAGATGTGAAAGCGAGCGAGCCAGGTATGCGAGCGAGCCAGATAAGAGAGCGAGCCAGACAAGGGAGCAAGCGAGAAAGCCAGATATGAGAGCAAGCGAGCGAGCCAGATATGAGAGCGAGCGAGCCAGATAACAGAGCGAGCAAGACAAGAGAGCAAGCGAGCTAGCCAGATATGAGAGCAAGCGAGTGAGCCAGATTTGAGAGCGAGCGAGCCAGATATGCGAGCGAGCCAGATAAGAGAGCAAGCGAGCGAGCCAGATATGAGAGCAAGCGAGCGAGCCAGATTTGAGAGCGAGCGAGCCAGATATGCGAGCGAGCCATAAAAGAGAGCAAGCGAGCGAGCCAGATTTGAGAGCGAGCGAGCTAGATATGCAAGCGAGCCAGATAAGAGAGTGAGCCAGACATGAGAGCAAGCGAGCGAGCCAGATATGAGAGCGATCGAGCCAGATAAGAGAGCAAGCGTGCGAGCCAGATATGCTAGCGAGCAAGCCAGATAAGAGAGCGAGCCAGACAAGAGAGCAAGTGAGCGAGCCAGATATGAGAGCAAGCGAGCGAGCCAGATGTGAGAGCGAGACAGATAAGAGAGCAAGCCAGAAAAGAGAGCAAGCGTGCGAGCCAGATATGCTAGCGAGCAAGCCAGATAAGAGAGCGAGCCAGACAAGAGAGCAAGCGAGCGAGCCAGATATGAGAGCAATCGAACCAGCCAGATATGAGAACGAGCGAGCCAGATATGAGAGCGAGCAAGACAAGAGAGAAAGCGAGCTAGCCAAATATGAGAGCAAGCGAGCGAGCCAGATATGAGAGCAAGCGAGCGAGCCAGATATGAGAGCAAGCGAGCAAGCCAGATATGAGAGCAAGCGAGCAAGCCAGATTTGAGAGCGAGCGAGCCAGATATGCGAGCGAGCCAGAGAAGAGAGCGAGCCAGACAAGAGAGCAAGCGAGCGAGCCAGATATGAGAAAAAGCGAGCGAGCCAGATATGAGAGCAAGCGAGCGAGCCAGATATGAGAGCAAGCGAGCAAGCCAGATATGAGAGCAAGCGAGCAAGCCAGATTTGAGAGCGAGCGAGCCAGATATGCGAGCGAGCCAGATAAGAGAGTGAGCCAGACAAGAGAGCAAGCGAGCGAGCCAGATATGAGAGTAAGCGAGCGAGCCAGATATGAGAGCAAGCGAGCAAGCCAGATATGAGAGCGAAGCGAGCCAGACATGAGAGCGAGCGAGCCAGATATGCGAGCGAGCGAGCCAGATAAGAGAGCGAGCCAGACAAGAGAGCAAGCGAGCGAGCCAGATGTGAGAGCAAGCTAGCCAGATATGCGAGCGAGCCATAAAAGAGAGCGAGACAGACAAGAGAGCAAGCGAGCGAGCCAGATATGAGAGCGAGCTAGCAAGGCAGATATAAGAGCGAGCCAGATAAGAGAGCAAGCCAGACAAGAGAGCAAGCGAGCCAGATATGAGAGCAAGCGAGCCAGCTAGATGTGAGAGCGAGCGAGCCAGGTATGCGAGCGAGCCAGATAAGAGAGCGAGCCAGACAAGAGAGCAAGCGAGAAAGCCAGATATGAGAGCGAGCCAGACATGAGAGCAAGCGAGCGAGCCAGATATGAGAGCGAGCGAGCCAGATAAGAGAGCAAGCCAGACAAGAGAGCAAGCGTGCGAGCCAGATATGCTAGCGAGCAAGCCAGATAAGAGAGCGAGCCAGACAAGAGAGCAAGCGAGCGAGCCAGATATGAGAGCAAGCGAGCCAGCCAGATATGAGAGCGAGCGAGCCAGATAAGAGAGCGAGCAAGACAAGAGAGCAAGCGAGCTAGCCAGATATGAGAGCAAGCGAGCGAGCCAGATTTGAGAGCGAGCGAGCAAGATATGCGAGCGAGCCAGTTAAGAGAGCGAGCCAGACAAGAGAGCAAGCGAGCGAGCCAGATATGAGAGCAAGCGAGCGAGCCGAATATGAGAGCAAGCGAGCAAGCCAGATATGAGACTGAGCTAGCAAGCCAGATATGAGAGCAAGCGAGCGAGCCAGTTATGCAAACGAGCCATAAAAGAGAGTGAGACAGACAAGAGAGCAAGCGAGCGAGCCAGATATGAGAGCAAGCGAGCCAGCCAGAAATTAGAGCAAGCGAGCCAGCCAGATGTGAGAGCGAGCGCTCCAGATATGCGAGCGAGCCAGATATGCGAGCGAGCCAGATAAGAGAGCGAGCCAGACAAGAGAGCAAGCGAGAAAGCCAGATATGAGAGCGAGCGAACCAGACATGAGAGCAAGCGGGCGAGCCAGACATGAGAGCAAGTGAGCGAGCCAGATATGAAAGCGAGCGAGCCAGATAAGAGAGCAAGCCAGACAAGAGAGCAAGCGTGTGAGCCAGAAATGCTAGCAAGCAAACCAGATAAGAGAGCGAGCCAGACAAGAGAGCAAGCGAGCGAGCCAGATATGAGAGCAAGCGAGCCAGCCAGATATGAGAGCGAGCGAGCCAGATAAGAGAGCGAGCAAGACAAGAGAGCAAGCGAGCTAGCCAGATATGAGAGCAAGCGAGCGAGCCAGATTTGAGAGCGAGCGAGACAGATATGCGAGCGAGCCAGATAAGAGAGCGAGCCAGACAAGAGAGCAAGCGAGCGAGCCAGATATGAGAACAAGCGAGCGAGCCGGATATGAGAGAAAGCGAGCAAGCCAGATATGAGAGCAAGCGAGCGAGACAGATTTGAGAGCGAGCGAGCCATAAAAGAGAGCGAGCCAGACAAGACAGCAAGCGAGCGAGCCAGATATGAGAGCAAGCGAGCGAGCCAGATATGAGAGCAAGCAAGCCAGCCAGATGTGAGAGCGAGCGAGCCAGATATGCGAGCAAGCCATATAAGAGAGCAAGCCAGATATGAGAGCAAGAGAGCAAGCCAGATATGAGAGCAAGCGAGCGAGCCAGATTTGGGAGCAAGCCAGATATAAGAGCAAGCGAGCGAGACAGATATTCGAGCGAGCCAGATAAGAGAGCGAGCCAGACAAGAAAGCAAACAAGCGAGCCAGATATGAGAGATAGCGAGCGAGCCAGATATGAGAGCAAGCGAGCAAGCCAGATATGAGAGCGAGCGAGCCAGACATGAGAGCGAGCGAGCCAGATATGCGAGCGAGCGAGCCATATAAGAGAGCGAGCCAGACAAGAGAGCAAGCGAGCGAGCCAGATGTGAGAGCGAGCGAGCCATAAAAGAGAGCGAGACAGACAAGAGAGCAAGCCACATATGAGAGCAAGCGAGCGAGCCAGATTTGAGAGCAAGTGAGCGAGCCAGATATGCGAGCGAGCCAGATAAGAGAGCGAGCCAGACAAGAGAGCAAGCGAGCGAGCCAGATATGAGAGATAGCGAGCGAGCCAGATATGAGAGCAAGCGAGCAAGCAAGATATGAGAGCGAGCGAGCCAGCCAGATATGAGAGCGAGCGAGCCAGACATGAGAGCGAGCGAGCCAGATATGCGAGCGAGCGAGCCATATAAGAGAGCGAGCCAGACAAGAGAGCAAGCGAGCGAGCCAGATGTGAGAGCGAGCGAGCCATAAAAGAGAGCGAGACAGACAAGAGAGCAAGCCACATATGAGAGCAAGCGAGCGAGCCAGATTTGAGAGCAAGTGAGCGAGCCAGATATGCGAGCGAGCCAGATAAGAGAACGAGCCAGACAAGAGAGCAAGCGAGCGAGCCAGATATGAGAGATAGCGAGCGAGCCAGATATGAGAGCAAGCGAGCAAGCAAGATATGAGAGCGAGCGAGCCAGCCAGATATGAGAGCGAGCGAGCCAGACATGAGAGCGAGCCAGATATGCGAGCGAGCGAGCCAGATAAGAGAGCGAGCCAGACAAGAGAGCAAGCAAGCGAGCCAGATGTGAGAGCGAGCGAGCCAGATATGCGAGCGAGCCATAAAAGAGAGCAAGACAGACGAGAGCAAGCGAGCGAGCCAGATATGAGAGCAAGCTAGCAAGCCAGATATGAGAGCGAGCCAGATGAGAGAGCGAGCCAGACAAGAGAGCAAGTGAGCGAGCCAGATATGAGAGCAAGCGAGCCAGCTAGATGTGAGAGCGAGCGAGCCAGGTATGCGAGCTAGCCAGATAAGAGAGCGAGCGAGCCAGGTATGCGAGCTAGCCAGATAAGAGAGCGAGCCAGACAAGAGAGCAAGCTAGCGAGCCAGATATGAGAGCAAGCGAGCAAGCCAGATATGAGAGCAAGCGAGCGAGCCAGAAATGAGAGCAAGCTAGCCAGCCAGAAATGAGAGCAAGCGAGCCAGCCAGATGTGAGAGCAAGTGAGTGATCCAGATATGCGAGCGAGCCAGACAAGAGCGCAAGCGAGCAAGCCAGATATGAGAGCAAGCGAGTGAGCCAGATGTGAGAGCGAGCGAGCCAGATATGCGAGCGAGCCTGATAAGAGAGCGAGCCAGACAAGAGAGCAAGCGAGCAAGCCAGATATGAGAGCAAGCGAGCCAGCCAGATGTGAGAGCGAGCGAGCCAGATATGCGAGCGAGCCAGATAAGAGAGCGAGCCAGACAAGAGAGCAAGCGAGCTAGCCAGATATGAGAGCAAGCGAGCGAGCCAGATTTGAGAGCGAGCGAGCCAGATATGCGAGCGAGCCAGATAAGAGAGCGAGCCAGACAAGAGAGCAAGCGAGCGAGCCAGATATGAGAGCAAGCGAGCGAGCCGGATATGAGAGCAAGCGAACAAGCCAGATATGAGAGCAAGCGAGCGAGCCAGATTTGAGAGCAAGCAAGCCAGATATGCAAGCGAGCCATAAAAGAGAGCGAGACAGACAAGAGAGCAAGCGAGAGAGCCAGATATGAGAGCAAGCTAGCAAGCCAGATATGAGAGCGAACCAGACAAGTGAGCAAGCGAGCGAGCCAGATATTAGAGCAAGCGAGCGAGCCAGATATGAGAGCAAGCAAGCCAGCCAGATGTGAGAGCGAGCGAGCCAGATATGCGAGCGAGCCAGATAAGAGAGCGAGCCAGACAAGAGAGCAAGCGAGCGTGCCAGATATGAGAGCAAGCGAGCGAGCCAGATATGAGAGTGAGGGAGCCAGACATGAGTGCAAGCGAGCGAGCCAGATATGAGAGCAAGTGAGTGATCCAGATATGCGAGCGAGCCAGACAAGAGCGCAAGCGAGCAAGCCAGATATGAGAGCAAGCGAGTGAGCCAGATGTGAGAGCGAGCGAGCCAGATATGCGAGCGAGCCTGATAAGAGAGCGAGCCAGACAAGAGAGCAAGCGAGCAAGCCAGATATGAGAGCAAGCGAGCGAGCCAGATGTGAGAGCGAGCGAGCCAGATAGGCAAGCGAGCAAATAAGAGAGCGAGCCAGACAAGAGAGCAAGCGAGCGAGCCAGATATGAGAGCAAGCGAGCAAGCTAGATATGAGAGCGAGCCAGATAAGAGAGCGAGCCAGACAAGAGAGCAAGCGAGCGAGCCAAATATGAGAGCAAGCGAGCCAGCTAGATGTGAGAGCGAGCGAGCCAGATATGTGAGCGAGCCAGATAAGAGAGCGAGCCAGACAAGAGAGCAAGCGAGCGAGCCAGATATGAGAGCAAGCAAGCGAGCCAGATATGAGAGCGAGCGAGCCAGATAAGAGAGCAAGCCAGACAAGAGAGCAAGCGTGCAAGCAAGATATGCTAGCGAGCAAGCCAGATAAGAGAGCGAGCCAGACAAGAGAGCAAGCGAGCGAGCCAGATATGAGAGCAAGCGAACCAGCCAGATATGAGAGCGAGCGAGCCAGATAAGAGAGCGAGCGAGACAGATATGCGAGCGAGCCAGATAAGAGAGCGAGCCAGACAAGAGAGCAAGCGAGCGAGCCAGATATGAGAACAAGCGAGCGAGCCAGATATGAGAGCGAGCCAGATAAGAGAGCGACCATACAAGAGAGCAAGTGAGAAAGCCAGATATGAGAGCGAGCGAGCCAGACATGAGAGCAAGCGAGCGAGCCAGATATGAGAGCGATCGAGCCAGATAAGAGAGCAAGCCAGACAAGAGAGCAAGCGTGCGAGCCAGATATGCTAACGAGCAAGCCAGATAAGAGAGCGAGCCAGACAAGAGAGCAAGCGAGCGAGCCAGATATGAGAGCAAGCGAGCGAGCCAGATGTGAGAGCGAGACAGATAAGAGAGCAAGCCAGACAAGAGAGCAAGCGTGCGAGCCAGATATGCTAGCGAGCAAGCCAGATAAGAGAGCGAGCCAGACAAGAGAGCAAGCGAGCGAGCCAGATATGAGTAGGCGAACCAGCCAGATATGAGAGCGAGCGAGCCAGATATGAGAGTGAGCAAGACAAGAGAGAAAGCGAGCTAGCCAAATATGAGAGCAAGTGAGCGTGCGAGACAAGAGAGCGAGCGAGCCAGATATGCGAGCGAGCCAGAGAAGAGAGCGAGCCAGACAAGAGAGCAAGCGAGCGAGCCAGATATGAGAAAAAGCGAGCGAGCCAGATATGAGAGCAAGCGAGCGAGACAGACAAGAGAGCAAGCGAGGGAGCCAGATATCAGAGCAAGCTAGCAAGCCAGATATCAGAGCGAGCCAGATAAGAGAGCGAGCCAGACAAGAGAGCAAGCGAGCGAGCCAAATATGAGAGCAAGCGAGCCAGCTAGATGTGAGAGCGAGCGAGCCAGATATGTGAGCGAGCCAGATAAGAGAGCGAGCCAGACAAGAGAGCAAGCGAGCGAGCCAGATATGAGAGCAAGCAAGCGAGCCAGATATGAGAGCGAGCGAGCCAGATAAGAGAGCAAGCCAGACAAAAGAGCAAGCGTGCAAGCCAGATATGCTAGCGAGCGAGCCAGATAAGAGAGTGAGCCAGACAATAGAGCAAGCGAGCGAGCCAGATATGAGAGCAAGCGAACCAGCCAGATATGAGAGCGAGCGAGCCAGATAAGAGAGCGAGCAAGACAAGAGAGAAAGAGAGCTAGCCAAATATGAGAGCAAGCGAGTGAGCCAGATATGAGAGCGAGCGAGCCAGATATGCGAGCGAGCCAGATAAGAGAGCGAGCCAGACAAGAGAGCAAGCGAGCGAGCCAGATATGAGAACAAGCGAGCGAGCCAGATATGAGAGCAAGCGAGCGAGCCAGATATGAGAGCAAGCGAGAAAGCCAGATATGAGAGCAAGCGAGCGAGCCAGATTTGAGAGCGAGCGAGCTAGATATGCGAGCGAGCCAGATAAGAGAGTGAGCCAGACAAGAGAGCAAGCGAGCGAGCCAGATATGAGAGTAAGCGAGCGAGCCAGATATGAGAGCAAGCGAGCAAGCCAGATATGAGAGCGAAGCGAGCCAGACATGAGAGCGAGCGAGCCAGATATGCGAGCGAGCCAGATAAGAGAGCAAACCAGACAAGAGAGCAAGCGAGCGAGCCAGATGTGAGAGCAAGCTAGCCAGATATGCGAGCGAGCCACAAAGAGAGCGAGACAGACAAGAGAGCAAGCGAGCGAGCAGATATGAGAGCGAGCTAGCAAGGCAGATATAAGAGCGAGCCAGATAAGAGAGCGAGCCAGACAAGAGAGCAAGCGAGCCAGATATGAGAGCAAGCGAGCCAGCTAGATGTGAGAGCGAGCGAGCCAGGTATGCGAGCGAGCCAGATAAGAGAGCGAGCCAGACAAGAGAGCAAGCGAGAAAGCCAGATATGAGAGCGAGCCAGACATGAGAGCAAGCGAGCGAGCCAGATGTGAGAGCGAGTGAGCCAGATAAGAGAGCAAGCCAGACAAGAGAGCAAGCGTGCGAGCCAGATATGCTAGCGAGCAAGCCAGATAAGAGAGCGAGCCAGACAAGAAAGCAAGCGAGCGAGCCAGATATGAGAGCAAGCGAGCCAGCCAGATATGAGAGAGAGCGAGCCAGATAAAAGAGCGAGCAAGGCAAGAGAGCAAGCGAGCTAGCCAGCTATGAGAGCAAGCGAGCGAGCCAGATTTGAGAGCGAGCAAGCCAGATATGCGAGCGAGCCAGATAAGAGAGCGAGCCAGACAAGAGAGCAAGCGAGCGAGCCAGATATGAGAGCAAGCGAGCGAGCCGAATATGAGAGCAAGCGAGCAAGCCAGATATGAGAGTGAGCGAGCAAGCCAGATATGAGAGCAAGCGAGCGAGCCAGATATGCAAACGAGCCATAAAAGAGAGTGAGACAGACAAGAGAGCAAGCGAGCGAGCCAGATATGAGAGCAAGCGAGCCAGCCAGACATGAGAGCAAGCGAGCCAGCCAGATGTGAGAGTGAGCGAGCCAGATAAGAGATCGAGCAAGACAAGAGAGCAAGCGAGCTAGCCAGATATGAGAGCAAGCGAGCGAGCCAGATTTGAAAGCGAGCGAGCCAGATATGCGAGCGAGCCAGATAAGAGAGCGAGCCAGACAAGAGAGCAAGCGAGCGAGCCAGACAAGAGAGCAAGCGAGCGAGCCAGATATGAGAAAAAGCGAGCGAGCCAGATATGAGAGCAAGCGAGCAAGCCAGATATGAGAGCAAGCGAGCTAGCCAGATATGAGAGCAAGCGAGCGAGCCAGATTTGAGAGCGAGCGAGCCAGATATGCGAGCGAGCCAGATAAGAGAGTGAGCCAGACAAGAGAGCAAGCGAGCGAGCCAGATATAAGAGTAAGCGAGCGAGCCAGATATGAGAGCAAGCGAGCAAGCCAGATATGAGAGCGAAGCGAGCCAGACATGAGAGCGAGCGAGCCAGATATGCGAGCGAGCCAGATAAGAGAGCGAGCCAGACAAGAGAGCAAGCGAGCGAGCCAGATGTGAGAGCAAGCTAGCCAGATATGAGAGCGAGCCATAAAAGAGAGCGAGACAGACAAGAGAGCAAGCGAGCGAGCCAGATATGAGAGCGAGCTAGCAAGGCAGATATAAGAGCGAGCCAGATAAGAGAGCGAGCCAGACAAGAGAGCAAGTGAGCCAGATATGAGAGAAAGCGAGCCAGCTAGATGTGAAAGCGAGCGAGCCAGGTATGCGAGCGAGCCAGATAAGAGAGCGAGCCAGACAAGGGAGCAAGCGAGAAAGCCAGATATGAGAGCAAGCGAGCGAGCCAGATATGAGAGCGAGCGAGCCAGATAACAGAGCGAGCAAGACAAGAGAGCAAGCGAGCTAGCCAGATATGAGAGCAAGCGAGTGAGCCAGATTTGAGAGCGAGCGAGCCAGATATGCGAGCGAGCCAGATAAGAGAGCAAGCGAGCGAGCCAGATATGAGAGCAAGCGAGCGAGCCAGATTTGAGAGCGAGCGAGCCAGATATGCGAGCGAGCCATAAAAGAGAGCAAGCGAGCGAGCCAGATTTGAGAGCGAGCGAGCTAGATATGCAAGCGAGCCAGATAAGAGAGTGAGCCAGACATGAGAGCAAGCGAGCGAGCCAGATATGAGAGCGATCGAGCCAGATAAGAGAGCAAGCGTGCGAGCCAGATATGCTAGCGAGCAAGCCAGATAAGAGAGCGAGCCAGACAAGAGAGCAAGTGAGCGAGCCCAGATATGAGAGCAAGCGAGCGAGCCAGATGTGAGAGCGAGACAGATAAGAGAGCAAGCCAGAAAAGAGAGCAAGCGTGCGAGCCAGATATGCTAGCGAGCAAGCCAGATAAGAGAGCGAGCCAGACAAGAGAGCAAGCGAGCGAGCCAGATATGAGAGCAATCGAACCAGCCAGATATGAGAACGAGCGAGCCAGATATGAGAGCGAGCAAGACAAGAGAGAAAGCGAGCTAGCCAAATATGAGAGCAAGCGAGCGAGCCAGATATGAGAGCAAGCGAGCGAGCCAGATATGAGAGCAAGCGAGCAAGCCAGATATGAGAGCAAGCGAGCAAGCCAGATTTGAGAGCGAGCGAGCCAGATATGCGAGCGAGCCAGAGAAGAGAGCGAGCCAGACAAGAGAGCAAGCGAGCGAGCCAGATATGAGAAAAAGCGAGCGAGCCAGATATGAGAGCAAGCGAGCGAGCCAGATATGAGAGCAAGCGAGCAAGCCAGATATGAGAGCAAGCGAGCAAGCCAGATTTGAGAGCGAGCGAGCCAGATATGCGAGCGAGCCAGATAAGAGAGTGAGCCAGACAAGAGAGCAAGCGAGCGAGCCAGATATGAGAGTAAGCGAGCGAGCCAGATATGAGAGCAAGCGAGCAAGCCAGATATGAGAGCGAAGCGAGCCAGACATGAGAGCGAGCGAGCCAGATATGCGAGAGCGAGCGAGCCAGATAAGAGAGCGAGCCAGACAAGAGAGCAAGCGAGCGAGCCAGATGTGAGAGCAAGCTAGCCAGATATGCGAGCGAGCCATAAAAGAGAGCGAGACAGACAAGAGAGCAAGCGAGCGAGCCAGATATGAGAGCGAGCTAGCAAGGCAGATATAAGAGCGAGCCAGATAAGAGAGCAAGCCAGACAAGAGAGCAAGCGAGCCAGATATGAGAGCAAGCGAGCCAGCTAGATGTGAGAGCGAGCGAGCCAGGTATGCGAGCGAGCCAGATAAGAGAGCGAGCCAGACAAGAGAGCAAGCGAGAAAGCCAGATATGAGAGCGAGCCAGACATGAGAGCAAGCGAGCGAGCCAGATATGAGAGCGAGCGAGGCCAGATAAGAGAGCAAGCCAGACAAGAGAGCAAGCGTGCGAGCCAGATATGCTAGCGAGCAAGCCAGATAAGAGAGCGAGCCAGACAAGAGAGCAAGCGAGCGAGCCAGATATGAGAGCAAGCGAGCCAGCCAGATATGAGAGCGAGCGAGCCAGATAAGAGAGCGAGCAAGACAAGAGAGCAAGCGAGCTAGCCAGATATGAGAGCAAGCGAGCGAGCCTTGAGAGCGAGCGAGCAAGATATGCGAGCGAGCCAGTTAAGAGAGCGAGCCAGACAAGAGAGCAAGCGAGCGAGCCAGATATGAGAGCAAGCGAGCGAGCCGAATATGAGAGCAAGCGAGCAAGCCAGATATGAGACTGAGCTAGCAAGCCAGATATGAGAGCAAGCGAGCGAGCCAGTTATGCAAACGAGCCATAAAAGAGAGTGAGACAGACAAGAGAGCAAGCGAGCGAGCCAGATATGAGAGCAAGCGAGCCAGCCAGAAATTAGAGCAAGCGAGCCAGCCAGATGTGAGAGCGAGCGCTCCAGATATGCGAGCGAGCCAGATATGCGAGCGAGCCAGATAAGAGAGCGAGCCAGACAAGAGAGCAAGCGAGAAAGCCAGATATGAGAGCGAGCGAACCAGACATGAGAGCAAGCGGGCGAGCCAGACATGAGAGCAAGTGAGCGAGCCAGATATGAAAGCGAGCGAGCCAGATAAGAGAGCAAGCCAGACAAGAGAGCAAGCGTGTGAGCCAGAAATGCTAGCAAGCAAACCAGATAAGAGAGCGAGCCAGACAAGAGAGCAAGCGAGCGAGCCAGATATGAGAGCAAGCGAGCCAGCCAGATATGAGAGCGAGCGAGCCAGATAAGAGAGCGAGCAAGACAAGAGAGCAAGCAAGCTAGCCAGATATGAGAGCAAGCGAGCGAGCCAGATTTGAGAGCGAGCGAGACAGATATGCGAGCGAGCCAGATAAGAGAGCGAGCCAGACAAGAGAGCAAGCGAGCGAGCCAGATATGAGAACAAGCGAGCGAGCCGGATATGAGAGAAAGCGAGCAAGCCAGATATGAGAGCAAGCGAGCGAGACAGATTTGAGAGCGAGCGAGCCATAAAAGAGAGCGAGCCAGACAAGACAGCAAGCGAGCGAGCCAGATATGAGAGCAAGCGAGCGAGCCAGATATGAGAGCAAGCAAGCCAGCCAGATGTGAGAGCGAGCGAGCCAGATATGCGAGCAAGCCATATAAGAGAGCAAGCCAGATATGAGAGCAAGAGAGAGCAAGCCAGATATGAGAGCAAGCGAGCGAGCCAGATTTGGGAGCAAGCCAGATATAAGAGCAAGCGAGCGAGACAGATATTCGAGCGAGCCAGATAAGAGAGCGAGCCAGACAAGAAAGCAAACAAGCGAGCCAGATATGAGAGATAGCGAGCGAGCCAGATATGAGAGCAAGCGAGCAAGCCAGATATGAGAGCGAGCGAGCCAGACATGAGAGCGAGCGAGCCAGATATGCGAGCGAGCGAGCCATATAAGAGAGCGAGCCAGACAAGAGAGCAAGCGAGCGAGCCAGATGTGAGAGCGAGCGAGCCATAAAAGAGAGCGAGACAGACAAGAGAGCAAGCCACATATGAGAGCAAGCGAGCGAGCCAGATTTGAGAGCAAGTGAGCGAGCCAGATATGCGAGCGAGCCAGATAAGAGAGCGAGCCAGACAAGAGAGCAAGCGAGCGAGCCAGATATGAGAGATAGCGAGCGAGCCAGATATGAGAGCAAGCGAGCAAGCAAGATATGAGAGCGAGCGAGCCAGCCAGATATGAGAGCGAGCGAGCCAGACATGAGAGCGAGCGAGCCAGATATGCGAGCGAGCGAGCCATATAAGAGAGCGAGCCAGACAAGAGAGCAAGCGAGCGAGCCAGATGTGAGAGCGAGCGAGCCATAAAAGAGAGCGAGACAGACAAGAGAGCAAGCCACATATGAGAGCAAGCGAGCGAGCCAGATTTGAGAGCAAGTGAGCGAGCCAGATATGCGAGCGAGCCAGATAAGAGAACGAGCCAGACAAGAGAGCAAGCGAGCGAGCCAGATATGAGAGATAGCGAGCGAGCCAGATATGAGAGAGCGAGCAAGCAAGATATGAGAGCGAGCGAGCCAGCCAGATATGAGAGCGAGCGAGCCAGACATGAGAGCGAGCCAGATATGCGAGCGAGCGAGCCAGATAAGAGAGCGAGCCAGACAAGAGAGCAAGCAAGCGAGCCAGATGTGAGAGCGAGCGAGCCAGATATGCGAGCGAGCCATAAAAGAGAGCAAGACAGACGAGAGCAAGCGAGCGAGCCAGATATGAGAGCAAGCTAGCAAGCCAGATATGAGAGCGAGCCAGATAAGAGAGCGAGCCAGACAAGAGAGCAAGTGAGCGAGCCAGATATGAGAGCAAGCGAGCCAGCTAGATGTGAGAGCGAGCGAGCCAGGTATGCGAGCTAGCCAGATAAGAGAGCGAGCGAGCCAGGTATGCGAGCTAGCCAGATAAGAGAGCGAGCCAGACAAGAGAGCAAGCTAGCGAGCCAGATATGAGAGCAAGCGAGCAAGCCAGATATGAGAGCAAGCGAGCGAGCCAGAAATGAGAGCAAGCTAGCCAGCCAGAAATGAGAGCAAGCGAGCCAGCCAGATGTGAGAGCAAGTGAGTGATCCAGATATGCGAGCGAGCCAGACAAGAGCGCAAGCGAGCAAGCCAGATATGAGAGCAAGCGAGTGAGCCAGATGTGAGAGCGAGCGAGCCAGATATGCGAGCGAGCCTGATAAGAGAGCGAGCCAGACAAGAGAGCAAGCGAGCAAGCCAGATATGAGAGCAAGCGAGCCAGCCAGATGTGAGAGCGAGCGAGCCAGATATGCGAGCGAGCCAGATAAGAGAGCGAGCCAGACAAGAGAGCAAGCGAGCTAGCCAGATATGAGAGCAAGCGAGCGAGCCAGATTTGAGAGCGAGCGAGCCAGATATGCGAGCGAGCCAGATAAGAGAGCGAGCCAGACAAGAGAGCAAGCGAGCGAGCCAGATATGAGAGCAAGCGAGCGAGCCGGATATGAGAGCAAGCGAACAAGCCAGATATGAGAGCAAGCGAGCGAGCCAGATTTGAGAGCAAGCAAGCCAGATATGCAAGCGAGCCATAAAAGAGAGCGAGACAGACAAGAGAGCAAGCGAGAGAGCCAGATATGAGAGCAAGCTAGCAAGCCAGATATGAGAGCGAACCAGACAAGTGAGCAAGCGAGCGAGCCAGATATGAGAGCAAGCGAGCGAGCCAGATATGAGAGCAAGCAAGCCAGCCAGATGTGAGAGCGAGCGAGCCAGATATGCGAGCGAGCCAGATAAGAGAGCGAGCCAGACAAGAGAGCAAGCGAGCGTGCCAGATATGAGAGCAAGCGAGCGAGCCAGATATGAGAGTGAGGGAGCCAGACATGAGTGCAAGCGAGCGAGCCAGATATGAGAGCAAGTGAGTGATCCAGATATGCGAGCGAGCCAGACAAGAGCGCAAGCGAGCAAGCCAGATATGAGAGCAAGCGAGTGAGCCAGATGTGAGAGCGAGCGAGCCAGATATGCGAGCGAGCCTGATAAGAGAGCGAGCCAGACAAGAGAGCAAGCGAGCAAGCCAGATATGAGAGCAAGCGAGCGAGCCAGATGTGAGAGCGAGCGAGCCAGATAGGCAAGCGAGCAAATAAGAGAGCGAGCCAGACAAGAGAGCAAGCGAGCGAGCCAGATATGAGAGCAAGCGAGCAAGCTAGATATGAGAGCGAGCCAGATAAGAGAGCGAGCCAGACAAGAGAGCAAGCGAGCGAGCCAAATATGAGAGCAAGCGAGCCAGCTAGATGTGAGAGCGAGCGAGCCAGATATGTGAGCGAGCCAGATAAGAGAGCGAGCCAGACAAGAGAGCAAGCGAGCGAGCCAGATATGAGAGCAAGCAAGCGAGCCAGATATGAGAGCGAGCGAGCCAGATAAGAGAGCAAGCCAGACAAGAGAGCAAGCGTGCAAGCAAGATATGCTAGCGAGCAAGCCAGATAAGAGAGCGAGCCAGACAAGAGAGCAAGCGAGCGAGCCAGATATGAGAGCAAGCGAACCAGCCAGATATGAGAGCGAGCGAGCCAGATAAGAGAGCGAGCGAGACAGATATGCGAGCGAGCCAGATAAGAGAGCGAGCCAGACAAGAGAGCAAGCGAGCGAGCCAGATATGAGAACAAGCGAGCGAGCCAGATATGAGAGCGAGCCAGATAAGAGAGCGACCATACAAGAGAGCAAGTGAGAAAGCCAGATATGAGAGCGAGCGAGCCAGACATGAGAGCAAGCGAGCGAGCCAGATATGAGAGCGATCGAGCCAGATAAGAGAGCAAGCCAGACAAGAGAGCAAGCGTGCGAGCCAGATATGCTAACGAGCAAGCCAGATAAGAGAGCGAGCCAGACAAGAGAGCAAGCGAGCGAGCCAGATATGAGAGCAAGCGAGCGAGCCAGATGTGAGAGCGAGACAGATAAGAGAGCAAGCCAGACAAGAGAGCAAGCGTGCGAGCCAGATATGCTAGCGAGCAAGCCAGATAAGAGAGCGAGCCAGACAAGAGAGCAAGCGAGCGAGCCAGATATGAGAGTAGGCGAACCAGCCAGATATGAGAGCGAGCGAGCCAGATATGAGAGTGAGCAAGACAAGAGAGAAAGCGAGCTAGCCAAATATGAGAGCAAGTGAGCGTGCGAGACAAGAGAGCGAGCGAGCCAGATATGCGAGCGAGCCAGAGAAGAGAGCGAGCCAGACAAGAGAGCAAGCGAGCGAGCCAGATATGAGAAAAAGCGAGCGAGCCAGATATGAGAGCAAGCGAGCGAGACAGACAAGAGAGCAAGCGAGGGAGCCAGATATCAGAGCAAGCTAGCAAGCCAGATATGAGAGCGAGCCAGATAAGAGAGCGAGCCAGACAAGAGAGCAAGCGAGCGAGCCAAATATGAGAGCAAGCGAGCCAGCTAGATGTGAGAGCGAGCGAGCCAGATATGTGAGCGAGCCAGATAAGAGAGCGAGCCAGACAAGAGAGCAAGCGAGCGAGCCAGATATGAGAGCAAGCAAGCGAGCCAGATATGAGAGCGAGCGAGCCAGATAAGAGAGCAAGCCAGACAAAAGAGCAAGCGTGCAAGCCAGATATGCTAGCGAGCGAGCCAGATAAGAGAGTGAGCCAGACAATAGAGCAAGCGAGCGAGCCAGATATGAGAGCAAGCGAACCAGCCAGATATGAGAGCGAGCGAGCCAGATAAGAGAGCGAGCAAGACAAGAGAGAAAGAGAGCTAGCCAAATATGAGAGCAAGCGAGCGAGCCAGATATGAGAGCGAGCGAGCCAGATATGCGAGCGAGCCAGATAAGAGAGCGAGCCAGACAAGAGAGCAAGCGAGCGAGCCAGATATGAGAACAAGCGAGCGAGCCAGATATGAGAGCAAGCGAGCGAGCCAGATATGAGAGCAAGCGAGAAAGCCAGATATGAGAGCAAGCGAGCGAGCCAGATTTGAGAGCGAGCGAGCTAGATATGCGAGCGAGCCAGATAAGAGAGTGAGCCAGACAAGAGAGCAAGCGAGCGAGCCAGATATGAGAGTAAGCGAGCGAGCCAGATATGAGAGCAAGCGAGCAAGCCAGATATGAGAGCGAAGCGAGCCAGACATGAGAGCGAGCGAGCCAGATATGCGAGCGAGCCAGATAAGAGAGCAAACCAGACAAGAGAGCAAGCGAGCGAGCCAGATGTGAGAGCAAGCTAGCCAGATATGCGAGCGAGCCACAAAAGAGAGCGAGACAGACAAGAGAGCAAGCGAGCGAGCCAGATATGAGAGCGAGCTAGCAAGGCAGATATAAGAGCGAGCCAGATAAGAGAGCGAGCCAGACAAGAGAGCAAGCGAGCCAGATATGAGAGCAAGCGAGCCAGCTAGATGTGAGAGCGAGCGAGCCAGGTATGCGAGCGAGCCAGATAAGAGAGCGAGCCAGACAAGAGAGCAAGCGAGAAAGCCAGATATGAGAGCGAGCCAGACATGAGAGCAAGCGAGCGAGCCAGATGTGAGAGCGAGTGAGCCAGATAAGAGAGCAAGCCAGACAAGAGAGCAAGCGTGCGAGCCAGATATGCTAGCGAGCAAGCCAGATAAGAGAGCGAGCCAGACAAGAAAGCAAGCGAGCGAGCCAGATATGAGAGCAAGCGAGCCAGCCAGATATGAGAGAGAGCGAGCCAGATAAAAGAGCGAGCAAGGCAAGAGAGCAAGCGAGCTAGCCAGCTATGAGAGCAAGCGAGCGAGCCAGATTTGAGAGCGAGCAAGCCAGATATGCGAGCGAGCCAGATAAGAGAGCAAGCCAGACAAGAGAGCAAGCGAGCGAGCCAGATATGAGAGCAAGCGAGCGAGCCGAATATGAGAGCAAGCGAGCAAGCCAGATATGAGAGTGAGCGAGCAAGCCAGATATGAGAGCAAGCGAGCGAGCCAGATATGCAAACGAGCCATAAAAGAGAGTGAGACAGACAAGAGAGCAAGCGAGCGAGCCAGATATGAGAGCAAGCGAGCCAGCCAGACATGAGAGCAAGCGAGCCAGCCAGATGTGAGAGTGAGCGAGCCAGATAAGAGATCGAGCAAGACAAGAGAGCAAGCGAGCTAGCCAGATATGAGAGCAAGCGAGCGAGCCAGATTTGAAAGCGAGCGAGCCAGATATGCGAGCGAGCCAGATAAGAGAGCGAGCCAGACAAGAGAGCAAGCGAGCGAGCCAGACAAGAGAGCAAGCGAGCGAGCCAGATATGAGAAAAAGCGAGCGAGCCAGATATGAGAGCAAGCGAGCAAGCCAGATATGAGAGCAAGCGAGCTAGCCAGATATGAGAGCAAGCGAGCGAGCCAGATTTGAGAGCGAGCGAGCCAGATATGCGAGCGAGCCAGATAAGAGAGTGAGCCAGACAAGAGAGCAAGCGAGCGAGCCAGATATAAGAGTAAGCGAGCGAGCCAGATATGAGAGCAAGCGAGCAAGCCAGATATGAGAGCGAAGCGAGCCAGACATGAGAGCGAGCGAGCCAGATATGCGAGCGAGCCAGATAAGAGAGCGAGCCAGACAAGAGAGCAAGCGAGCGAGCCAGATGTGAGAGCAAGCTAGCCAGATATGAGAGCGAGCCATAAAAGAGAGCGAGACAGACAAGAGAGCAAGCGAGCGAGCCAGATATGAGAGCGAGCTAGCAAGGCAGATATAAGAGCGAGCCAGATAAGAGAGCGAGCCAGACAAGAGAGCAAGTGAGCCAGATATGAGAGAAAGCGAGCCAGCTAGATGTGAAAGCGAGCGAGCCAGGTATGCGAGCGAGCCAGATAAGAGAGCGAGCCAGACAAGGGAGCAAGCGAGAAAGCCAGATATGAGAGCAAGCGAGCGAGCCAGATATGAGAGCGAGCGAGCCAGATAACAGAGCGAGCAAGACAAGAGAGCAAGCGAGCTAGCCAGATATGAGAGCAAGCGAGTGAGCCAGATTTGAGAGCGAGCGAGCCAGATATGCGAGCGAGCCAGATAAGAGAGCAAGCGAGCGAGCCAGATATGAGAGCAAGCGAGCGAGGCCAGATTTGAGAGCGAGCGAGCCAGATATGCGAGCGAGCCATAAAAGAGAGCAAGCGAGCGAGCCAGATATGAGAGCAAGCGAGCCAGCCAGAAATGAGAGCAAGCGAGCCAGCCAGATGTGAGAGCGAGCGAGCCAGATATGCGAGCGAGCCAGATATGCGAGCAAGCCAGATAAGAGAGCGAGCCAGACAAGAGAGCAAGCGAGAAAGCCAGATATGAAAGCGAGCGAGCCAGACATGAGAGCAAGCGAGCGAGCCAGACATGAGAGCAAGCGAGCGAGCCAGATATGAAAGCGAGCAAGCCAGATAAGAGAGCAAGCCAGACAAGAGAGCAAGCGTGCGAGCCAGATATGCTAGCGAGCAAACCAGATAAGAGAGCGAGCCAGGACAAGAGAGCAAGCGAGCGAGCCAGATATGAGAGCAAGCGAGCGAGCCAGATATGAGAGCGAGCGAGCCAGATAAAAGAGCAAGCCAGACAAAAGAGCAAGCGTGCAAGCCAGATATGCTAGCGAGCAAGCCAGATAAGAGAGCGAGCCAGACAGGAGAGCAAGCGAGCGAGCCAGATATGAGAGCAAGCGAACCAGCCAGATATGAGAGCGAGCGAGCCAGATATGAGAGCAAGCGAGCCAGACATGAGAGCGAGCGAGCCAGATATGCGAGCGAGCGAGCCAGATAAGAGAGCGAGCCAGACAAGAGAGCAAGCGAGCGAGCCAGATGTGAGAGCATGGGAGCCAGATATGCGTGCGAGCGATAAAAGAGAGCGAGCCAGACAAGAGAGCAAGCGAGCGAGCCAGATATGAGAGCAAGCAAACCAGCCAGATATGAGAGCGAGCGAGCCAGATATGAGAGCGAGCAAGACAAGAGAGCAAGCGAGCTAGCCAGATATGAGAGCAAGCGAGCGAGCCAGATTTGAGAGCAGCGAGCCAGATATGAGAAAAAGCGAGCGAGCCAGATATGAGAGCAAGCGAGCGAGCCAGATATGAGAGCAAGCGAGCAAGCCAGATATGAAAGCAAGCGAGCAAGCCAGATTTGAGAGCGAGCGAGCCAGATATGCGAGCGAGCCAGATAAGAGAGTGAGCCAGACAAGAGAGCAAGCGAGCGAGCCAGATATGAGAGCAAGCGAGCGAGCCAGATATGTGAGCGAGCCAGATAAGAGAGCGAGCCAGACAAGAGAGCAAGCGAGCGAGCCAGATATGAGAGCAAGCGAGCGAGCCAGATATGAGAGCGAGCGAGCCAGATAAGAGAGCAAGCCAGACAAAAGAGCAAGCGTGCAAGCCAGATATGCTAGCGAGCAAGCCAGATAAGAGAGCGAGCCAGACAGGAGAGCAAGCGAGCGAGCCAGATATGAGAGCAAGCGAACCAGCCAGATATGAGAGCGAGCGAGCCAGATATGAGAGCAAGCGAGCCAGACATGAGAGCGAGCGAGCCAGATATGCGAGCGAGCGAGCCAGATAAGAGAGCGAGCCAGACAAGAGAGCAAGCGAGCGAGCCAGATGTGAGAGCATGGGAGCCAGATATGCGTGCGAGCGATAAAGAGAGCGAGCCAGACAAGAGAGCAAGCGAGCGAGCCAGATATGAGAGCAAGCAAACCAGCCAGATATGAGAGCGAGCGAGCCAGATATGAGAGCGAGCAAGACAAGAGAGCAAGCGAGCTAGCCAGATATGAGAGCAAGCGAACGAGCCAGATTTGAGAGCAGCGAGCCAGATATGAGAAAAAGCGAGCGAGCCAGATATGAGAGCAAGCGAGCGAGCCAGATATGAGAGCAAGCGAGCAAGCCAGATATGAAAGCAAGCGAGCAAGCCAGATTTGAGAGCGAGCGAGCCAGATATGCGAGCGAGCCAGATAAGAGAGTGAGCCAGACAAGAGAGCAAGCGAGCGAGCCAGATATGAGAGTAAGCGAGCGAGCCAGATATGAGAGCAAGCGAGCGAGCCAGATATGTGAGCGAGCCAGATAAGAGAGCGAGCCAGACAAGAGAGCAAGCGAGCGAGCCAGATATGAGAGCAAGCGAGCGAGCCAGATATGAGAGCGAGCGAGCCAGATAAGAGAGCAAGCCAGACAAAAGAGCAAGCGTGCAAGCCAGATATGCTAGCGAGCAAGCCAGATAAGAGAGCGAGCCAGACAGGAGAGCAAGCGAGCGAGCCAGATATGAGAGCAAGCGAACCAGCCAGATATGAGAGCGAGCGAGCCAGATATGAGAGCGAGCGAGCCAGATATGCGAGCGAGCGAGCCAGATAAGAGAGCGAGCCAGACAAGAGAGCAAGCGAGCGAGCCAGATGTGAGAGCATGGGAGCCAGATATGCGTGCGAGCGATAAAAGAGAGCGAGCCAGACAAGAGAGCAAGCGAGCGAGCCAGATATGAGAGCAAGCAAACCAGCCAGATATGAGAGCGAGCGAGCCAGATATGAGAGCGAGCAAGACAAGAGAGCAAGCGAGCTAGCCAGATATGAGAGCAAGCGAGCGAGCCAGATTTGAGAGCAGCGAGCCAGATATGCGAGCGAGCCAGATAAGAGAGCGAGCCAGACAAGAGAGTAAGCGAGCGAGCCAGATATGAGAAAAAGTGAGCGAGCCAGATATGAGAGCAAGCGAGCGAGCCAGATATGAGAGCAAGCGAGCAAGCCAGATATGAGAGCAAGCGAGCGAGCCAGATTTGAGAGCGAGCGAGCTAGATATGCAAGCGAGCCAGATAAGAGAGTGAGCCTGACAAGAGAGAAAGCGAGTGAGCCAGATATGAGAGTAAGCGAGCGAGCCAGATATGAGAGCAAGCGAGCAAGCCAGATATGAGAGCGAAGCGAGCCAGACATGAGAGCGAGCGAGCCAGATATGCGAGCGAGCCAGATAAGAGAGCGAACCAGACAAGAGAGCAAGCGAGCGAGCCAGAT